>NW_027615490.1:0-41508 GCF_965212315.1 Lampetra planeri | reverse complement strand
TGTGTGTGACAAATGCAGTAATTGTGCTCCATTATCTGGGGATATGAGAGATAATGATGAGCACACTGTTGCTGTTACAGGGACTTTGAATTTAATGCATTTCAATAAAATTATCAAACATGTTAATTCCCATGCATCAGTCATGTCATACTTTAAACAGTAAGAGATGTGTTTATCTAATAATCCTGCAAATTAATGTTATTTTGTCACTAGCACAGTAAATTGTACAATATTTTTAACATCACTGCACAATAATTCCCGGATTTCAGATATTTACACATGGACTGTTAATTTAGTACTCATTAAGAACATACATCCAAACAGAGCAATTACGAGCAACTGCTCTTACTTTGTTGTTTCAGCTTGAAATAGGAGCGTATGAGTATCTCTCTCATTAACAAGTGATAAATACTGCAGAGCTCAATTCCCCAGCAGTGTGTTTTCAACTGAAAAAACTAACTGATGTAAGATGAATCAAAGCAGCCTTCCATTTATTTACTCTGCTGCGTAAACTCTTATCAACTGGCATGTGATCAAACATGTTTGGTGATTATGTAACAGTTGTTTTGTTCTATATTGTGAAATGGGATCAGGTTTTATGAATTCTGAACTCATCAGCGTGAAGGAAAGAGATCCAATGAATGGCACGGTATCCGCCCCCTCCACCTCCACCTCTGGGAAGCAATACAGAGAGGAAAAAAAAAACCAAAAACCCCGCTTAGTGAGCCTTAAGCGTCTGGCAAATGAATCACTGACATACATACAGGCCTCAGCGAGACTTCTGCTGGATCTTTATACTTCAGAAAAACATCTCAGCGAGATCCTACAAACATGAATGTCCCTGTGAAATCCCTTTCGCTGCTCTCAGCTCAGATACATTGGAGAGGTGACAGATGCTGCCTCCAGCACCTCATGAAAGATTTAGATAAAAGTTTTCAAAAATATGTGTGAGACAGTGAAATCCACTAATTCCTCTTTTTATTTTTATTTTTAGATTAGCCAGCAGATGCCCAAAAGGAAACTGGACTCATTGGAAGGAGGAAATAACACGTAAACACGGTTCGGCCTTTGGACATAAGTGCAGCTCATGCGTTCTTCAGGGGCTCGTTTCAGAGCGCAGGTTCAGTGAAAACCCTGAGTTGGAAAACCAAAGTTTCATATGTTCGAATTCAGTTTATCCGTTCATATGAAATTAGTAAAATTCTGCTGCATTTTCCTCACTTCAGGATGAACAAAGTCAGGGTTTTCACTAAACCTGTTTTCTGGAACAGACCCCAGAATGGCTGGTTCCTGTGTGTGTGAACGTGTGGACAGTGGCGTTTGGTTGGTGTTGTCTATGATGTGCAGTACTATTGTTTGGACGTCTGCCTGCGGTGCAGAGAGGCCATTGTCAACGTGCTGAGCAAGACTGCAGTGAGTAGGATGTTCCAAACAATCTGCAGGCTGTTGCTGAACTATCCGCCGTTGCTGTTTTGCAGCATTATATTCACAACTTAACGTCATGAAAAACAAAAGAACCCGATGAAACGCCCACAGCTGTTGTAGAGCTGACAATAAGATGTTTTATCCAAATATAGCATACATGATGCTTCCAGGAAATTGTTTTATTGGACACATTACTGCAGAATTGAGGCTCATTCTTATCCAGGCTGCTGGTTACCTAGCAACCCCACATAGTCAACAACAGTAGATTGTTACATCACCCCCACTGAGCACCACAATCTGCCTTGGCACTGAGCGATGTGTGATTTTGACTGATGGAGCCCACTATAAGTTACCGACACGTCATCAAGGTGCACACTGTGCATGTGTTCATCCGTGATGTGTGATACAGACCTGAATCAGAGCTAAGCGTGAAAAATACTTGGCATGTCGGCATGTTGGCAAGTTCTTCATGCCTCATATCTCTATATGCAAATCCAATTGTGGCATTAAACCTTTAAATCCATTGAATTTAGAGTTACAATCTATTTTACAATGTATCTTCCATTGTGATGAAATCTAATTAAATATGAATAAAATATCAAATATTCACGCATCTTTCGATTGTATTTGTAGCTATACAAAGTGAAGTACGCATGTACTTCCAGGGGCCAGGGTCAGCCCGGTCACCGGATGACAGTCTTTAGGGGAAGTCCAATTGTCTCAGTAACAATTACAATCACACACACACACACGCACACGCACACACTTCCTTGTTTTCTACTTCTCCTGGGAATAATCATTAAATAATGATTGAATAATGATAATTTGAACCAACAAAAGTGTGGCCCAAACCACACTGACCCTACAGTCTCGTGTTGCTCAAACAGCCCATAAAGCTCATAAAGTCAGAACCCACAGTGAAGTTTTGTTTTGTTTTTTAAATCACGACCCCACATATCATCTAGGTCCTGACAAGCACGAAGGTCACATGGTAACGCGTGTGTACGTGGGCGTTGGGGGAAGTGACAGCATGAGTGGGAGTGGGAATATACATGATCAACACACACACACACACACACACACACACGCACACACACACACACACACACACACACACAAGTTGCTCCATTACACCTGAAGCTCATTTTAAATATATCACACCCTGAGAAAATAGCTCCAGAGAGGCACTGTGGTTTCTCTTCCTGTTTCCTGCTGCTCACTGAGACCTGAGACAATCAGAGGATTCACTGACACACACACACACACACACGCACACACACACACACACATACAAGACATGTTTGTCATTTGCAAACTAAATCAGTCATTTGGAGTTAATTTGTATTTCACTTCTCTTTCAAGAGGCTTCAGTCGAGATTTTCTGTTGTTGAACACTCAATCAATTGAGAACCTTTTGGACCAGGATGACTGAGAACCTGCACAGACACGTGTCGTGTCACACCGGTGCAGTTCATTCGTACGCTTCAGCTAAACTGCCATAAACCCAGGTTTCACTGGGAACTTGATGCCAAATGCCAGAAATGATACTAAATTTAATCACATTAGTCTGTCACAACATCACAAACCAGGACATAACACATTGGCAGAGGAATTTCAATGCAGTTTGCCTAAATATTTCCTTTTAATCCTGATGCTGGCATATCGTTAGGAAGAATGTTTTAATAGCGCATATCTAGAGCAAAGTTGTCATCTCCAAGGATACGAATCCTTTCCTCAAGCACACAACCACGCAAAACTTTCACCTCTCCTGGCTCACACATTTCCTTTTAGTTTAGTCCTCAGGCAGGCGAGTGCAGTCTGCTGGATGAAAAAGGTTAAACCATTCCTAGAAGGTCCTTAATGGACAATTTCTTCAATTAGCAACCAAAGAGTAAAATCGTTGCAGTTGTGTGCTCGAACACAATAACATGCATGGGGCTTGCGTGAGAGATTTCTTGTGCTTCTTGGCATGATTACAGTGCCATAAGATTTCCATCTCAGTCGTGCTGAATACAACCAGGCAGCCAGATCTTTGAGTCACAGCAAGCGCTCATGCATTCATGCCTCGAGACAATTAAGCTGCTAACAAGACAACACAACATAAGATGTCTTATTTATGTATGAGAGAGAACATTTAAGTCCATCATGTAGAAGTGGGGGACCTTGTTTTTATCAGCTGACCATTGTGATTTCTTACTGTGCCTGCAAACATCACGACACTGTTGTTTTCCCTCCAAAATAGAATGGCAGCAGGAATCATATCAACAGTGGAAGTGTTAATTGTTGCAACAGGGGATTTCAGTGCCCGATTCACTCACCTGAAGCAAATGAATGTGATTATTGTTTGGCTGCAGCTGTAGGTTTGATTGACTGAGTCTGAGAGGGACAGCACTCATGAGGTTGTGTTAGAATCACAGTTTTGAGATAATTACATCAATTATAATGTTCCAGAGCTCCTTTTTGACATGCTTGGAATACAAAGGACGTATCGCAGCTTTTATTGTGGTGGATGAAGAAAAATAAGCAAAGGTAAGACTTCTGTCTTATTTGGCTTCTTTCAGCTGTTGGACTGTCATAAGTATAGTTGTTCTGGCATTTTAGTTGAGTTTCTGAGCTTTCTGAGAGTATGCCAGTGTACATTTATGTAAGGCAGACATGACTAATGACATAAATGCTGGGAAGAAGCCTTGACGCTCTGAGGTTTGGAGGTTCAGTATGGTGAGAAAGCAGCTGAAACAGCCATAAACAATTTGTTTAAGTTGTTACATCACCAATATATGATGTATTAGCATGCTTTGCACGCATGTTACATTGACTGTGACTGGAACTGATTTTACTGGTTTCATTGACACCAATGCAACGATCAGAGACATGCTGAAATGGATGAACTGAAAAGACATTGAGTTGTCAGTGCTTAGGTCAATGGTGTAGAGGAATTTTCCATATAGTTGGCAATTCCACCTTAACTTGAAATGATCATTTTAATACTGGTAAAGCTGATGTACAATTTGACTTCTAAATCCAGTAAAGCTCTAGCCACCTTTTCAAAGGAATGGGTAAAAATGATTAAAAAAAAAAAAAAAAAGTCTACCGCTTTTGTAAGAGTGTGTTTTGTGTCCGTGCACTTTGGCCTCCATATGAAACAGAAGCCTCATCCTTTGCCATCATCACGCTCCAACAGCAGTCTGCAACCTCTCCGCCACTCTGAGACAATTGCTGAGAGTTTCTGCCATGCAGCTGGTGAGCAGGGAGAGCGTCCACGCTAACACCAGCAGTGTGCCTTTTACATGTGTGCATGCACCCATGCATGAAGAATGCTGGTGGATATGACATGTGATTCAAGTGGACGCAGCTCATGCATTCAGTTCAGCTACCAGGCGTTCATGAATTATCCAGCGTTCTGAGCACAACAGCTTTCCTACAGGTTCCAAAATTCTATATTTGGATTTGAACTGTCACGGAAATATTTTTTCTCTTTTCTACTCCTGCAGCACAAATATTTAGACCCAAGGAAACTGAAGATTCAAATCTCAATCTCAGTCTGTCCTTCCATCATGAGATATTCTACTCAGAAACCAGGACTTCACCTTTTCACCTTTCCTCCATGGTGTGGTTGAAAGCATTAATGATGACCCAGTTCTACTCCGGTGTACATGTACTCAACATGCACAGACCAATGACTACTACTGTTACACGTGTGTTTTGACAGTTTCAAATATCTTGAACAAGAATCTGTTTTGCAGCTGCCTGCTTCTAAACTCAAATGAATTGTTTTTGCATCTGTTCCAAAGAGCAAACTGCAGAGGATGTGACTGATGTAAGTGAAGCCCAGATATACACTTCCATCTTGTGTTCTCTATCAGCACAAGTGCTGCGATAGAAAAATGAGGCTGTGGAATCTCCTTTAGGTGGGCTCACATTATCTAAAATGCAAGAAGTTTAATTACATTTTTTAACATTTGAATTATTCATTTTATGTTTTACGCCCACATAGAACCGCTCCAGGATTCAAAATGCATTCCAATTCCCATTAACTGACATTCTTCAGAAGCTATGAAGTGAAACCTCCTACACACCAGAAATATTCTTCTGGTAAAAGGAGCTATGAGCGAACTTCATTACTGTTTAGAAAGGGAGGGCCACTGGTTCTTTTGTTTTATTCAATATCAGTCTAACATGATTGACTCCACATTACACCCACCCCACCCTAATGACCGCTTTCGCCTCTGCAGTGAGCGAGGACTCCTGCTGCAGCAGCTAAGCCATGTGCACTGCAACGAGCCACCCAAAGTATCCCCTTACACGCAGCAGACATTTGATATCTGACCACACAAATCTGCTAGACAGCACAGCTGAAGGACAAAGGGGGGGGTAATCCCAAGATGCATCCATTCAGTGGATTTCTACAGTTAAATTCATCACCATCAACAGAGGAACACACGAATCAATAAACCCTCTACACCTCCCTTCCTCTTCCTGTCCATCTCTGCTTTCCACTCTCCATGTCATGTCATTTTCCACAACCCCCACGTCCCAAAAACACAATCAGCCTGCTCATCCTGTTCAAAATGTTCTTCAACTGTTGAGACCGTAAGAGGACTACATCCCACTTTGTGTGTTTTTTTTTTGTTAGTTTTGCCTACGTCAGCGCTTCATGATTTGGTTCCGTTCTTGAAACTATGACGTTGGCCATTATTTTAAAAGGGTGATGATTTGTGTTCATATTTTTTCAATAACAAAACAACTAGATTACTTCATCCATCTGACTTAGACTGAACTGCTCCTTAGGTTTGTATTTTATGCTTATTGATCAAGTCATGACTTTCTTTATATACATTAACAGCTCAGTCACACGGGGTTACAGTGGATACAGTATATATCCATATATATGTGTATGTGTGTGTATCACACATATTTGGTCAAAGCTATGCCATCTCCTCCTCCATGGCCCCTCTCTTCCCCTTTGTCATTGTTAATTCTCGCCAGCATCTGCTCATATGACTATTTCTGTCCCTTACTTTGTCACGTGTAAACTCAAGTCATGTTACATTAATTGCTGTTGTGTTATCACCTTTACGTCCATTAAAACCACTTTACGTATGTTTCATGTTAACTCATGCGGTACACTATTCTAAACCTTTCTAAGCACACGTTGACTGACGTCAGCTTCGCTACATCTAAGTTAACACGTGAATCCAGTGCTGATGAAGAGCACAGAGCTTTCTGTGTGTGATTAATGAAACTGCCACATGGTTTCCACAGATGGATGAATAAGATACCGCAGCAAAAAACAAAAGCACTTCAAGTCACTCTCGTATTACCATATTTCTTTTACATATCATACTCTTAAACACATGCAAGTATGACGTCTCCTGGCTCATTTCAGACACATGTTCGGGTCTGCAGGATGGAAAGTAGCAGATGATGTGAGATAACGTACGGGAATCGGCCCACATACACTCAGTTTTCATCAATCATCCAGGTGTTTCAGTGGCTCTGTGTCTCCAAAGCCTAACTCTGAGTTTATAAGTGGATTTTCATGTCCTCGGCCCAAACTAACAATGGCAAAATCATGAGAACTGTTTTTCTAAAAGCTGAGCAAAAACAGTCACAACTCTCATGCATTCTTTGCTTATGATTTGATGGATGATTAAAAAAGAATTACAGTACAGTGTCACTAGTTTCACAACCTAAACATTATTAGGTCAAAGTTTCTAAAGTTGATTACTAACTAACCCATCATGTGAGTCTGAGTCCAGAAAGCTCCTGTCAGCAGTTTGAGTCTATTTCTAATCCATCTGATGCGAGATGACTGGACAACAAAATAGAAGTGAGACAATTACTCATTCACTCTCGGTGATGATGATGTCAGCAGGAATGGATTCTCAGGCTTACTGTCATCTTTAAATACTTTGCACCATTAAAACTCTGCATTTCAGCGATGGCATGTGCTGTGAAGCTACGTTCCTCTTGTCGCTGCAGAACCTCAAACCCCTCCATGTCTACAGGACAGATGTGCAAACCAGATGTCCATGTGCTGAGGGAAGCTAGCAACAGACAGGCCTGCTGCACTGCTTTAAGTGTTATCCTGGTATTACAGCGTGTCAATCCAAACACACCAAAAACTGTGCCCGGACAATCAGCGCTTCTCCCTGTTGAGTCTAATCACGTTTTCTACTCATACTACTGGACTCTATCACAGCTTTCAAGGGTGAAAATGTAAATAAAATAGTCAGAATTAAATATATTTCCAATGTGGCAGCAGGTGGATTAAGATTACGGGATAGAACGCACTGTGACTCTGCACGGACTCAATCTAGAGGCCCAAAAACAGCATCTTTTTTAAAAAAAAACAAAATAAGTGGTGAGTGGCAGCTTCGCCCATTACCTCCTGTCCTCGTTCTATTAGCCAGAGGCAGCCGAGCACAGATGATGGGTCTGGGAGTTTGTCTAATTTAAGAGATGTTAAATTCACTCTGGGCAATGTAGGATTCACTCCAGAATCATCAGAAATGCTCAGCCTGTGTTTACTGAACTCACAGAAGCACAAGGGAGAAGAAACTGGACATGAGACAAACTGAAAACAATCCATGATGAATTATTAAGTTGACAGTTTATTTGAAACTGGGAAGCTAATACACAGACGAATCCACATTTGCCACATGAAACTGATAATGATGGTTTGTTGTGATAAGAGCAGGAGGAGAAGACTCAGGATTTCTTATGGTCTGTTTCAAATTGGAGAAATACTGAAGCGACAGATTTAAGAGTTACAGAGAGTAGTGGAAAGTTCAGTACAAATGTCAGAGTGTAAATCATATACAGCTTCAGCTGAAATGAGTTTACAAAAGACTGAAAATAAGGACGAGTTCAGTCCTTCAGTGCAGTTGAACACAGAACCAACGAGGTGGTGCGTGTATCCGCCTACCGAGCTACTTGGATTTATGACCCTACTGTAACGTAACTACTGACAGGGCGTTCTTACATGGTCAGGGCAGGCAGTGAGTGACACAATCAGTGGATTAGTCCAAACCTTGGTGGAGGTCTGTCCCCTCTCTGGGGTTTACCACATGAGAACACTGGAACATCTGTTGTCTCTATTACTGAACATTTTTAATGATGTAATACTGTTTTTCCACTTTTTGGTTTTTCCAAGTCCACTGTAGCAGCTATCAGAGTATGAGATCGTTTAATTACAGTCTCCGCAGGAAACTGTAGGAGTGTATTCGCTCCATTAGTATTTTGCACATCCAATGTCACAAACCCACTGCTGGTGCATTTGTGGACTTCTGGGGAGACTGAGGGGCGGGGGGGGTGGATGGCCCAAATGTGTTTTAATTACAGAAGACTTCATTAATAGAATTATCTCAGAAGCTAATTCAACTCAGCATGGCAGCACAATTTAAAGGCATTAAGCGAGACGGGCAGAGAAACGATCTAATCCTGACTTTCAAGTTTTCATTCTATGTTCCAGTAATCATATTTCTTTCCGAGATGAAATGTAATGCTGTTTCCATAGATAGATAAACAGTTCTGAACATTTCTTACCATGTCTGTTCCATTTAATTTGATAGTTGTTTTACAATCAGGGTTGTTGCATTTTAATTGCTTGGGCTTCATATTTTATGTCTGTTATGTTATGTAGGTTGTTTCCATGCTCTCCCAGCCTCAAATTCAACAGCACATCTGAATAAAATCACAAACTGCTGGACGTTCCCTCTCCTTACGCATCCAACAAGGAATCTGGGCAACACCTTTTGAAAGACACAAAATATCACTGCAAAACTATGTGCACTTTCTCTTGATCCAGACAATTGGATACAGTATCGGTGTTTTTGCACAAAACCCGCAGAGATCTGACACCTTCTTTTAGACTCCGTGTGCTAATAGATCTGCCCTTTATCTTGAGTCTGTCTGTACGTCTGCACTTTGTTTCCCCTCCGACACTTAATAAAAAACACACAAGCAGGGATGGGAAACGTCCCTGTCATCTCGTAAAACCCCTCACGTCGTGTGCGCCAGTGTCCAGCAGCATCCTCTCTCTGCTCAAAGGAAGCGATTTCCTAATTAACCCTCCGGGGGACTTCCTGACTGCTGTGGCGGATTGTCAAAGAGCTGCAGACGCTTTCACAGTTCCACGAGCAAAGACTGAGCGCCTTATCAAAGTAACGAACCCGAGGCCAGACTTTTAACCTCTTGTAAAGTCTGCATGCAGAGGCTTTTTCCCACTAATGAGAGGAAGCGCTTAAACTGCTGGGTCATGCTGCTTCTTCAGCAGTAGCTTCGAGTTTGGAGGAGAGTTTATTCGCTTGGGTCTGTGATGAAGCCCAACATGGCTGAGATGCACTCTCTCGTACACAGTGTTGTCAAAGCTGTGGTCAGTTTAACTTTGCAACCCGGGGAAATGAGCATTTGCTAGAGTTTCCTCCAGGTACTATGATTTCCTCACATACGAGATTCTTGGAGAGTCAGCCCTGTGATTGTGGGTGTATAATGCCGCTGAATATCAGATGGGATAAGCAGTGCAGCAAATGGGTGGATGGAAAATCAGATTAATATCAATTGCTGCTGAAACCGGAAGCATAAACACTGGATTTTCTGCATCAAGATCTTTACCATCACTTGAATCACCAGTCCAGTAGAGGAACTCTCATTTCTAGACTTTTAGACAGTTGGAAGGAACACACAGTGAGGATGGCAGCCTGCTGTCTGTCTCAAGCATCCTACACAGCACGAGCCCCCATCTGCTTCTCTCTCACTCGGCGTGCTTACATTACCTTTCCAAAGTCCCTGACGTCAAAAAGGTCAAAGGCCTCGAACAGCTCGCTTTTCTTCATGCCAAATATCTCGCTGCAGGCAGTCAGGAAAGTCCTGATATTCTTCAGGCACAGGAACTGTGTTGGAGAGACAGAAAGCGTTTTAATGAGGAAAAAGACACAGACAGGAGATGTGCATGAACACTGAGGTCTTTTCATTAGCATTTCCAACATTCACGTTTTTAAGTCGCTGATGAGTTCAGGCAAAGTCTGCCTGCTATTCTTTGTTTGTAGCTGTCTTATCAGGACGCGTAGCTGAGTAGTGGGTAGACATACTGGAGGGCTGTAAAAGATAGATGAACCAGTGTTCGCAGTCACAGTGAGACCATCTTGTTTCAGTAATATGATGTATTCCGTGTTGAAATAGGACAGTGAGAGTGGCGAGTGATGCAGAGGGGCTCATTTCTCATGTGCAGGAAAAGAAAATACCCTGCAAAGTATGATGCCAGCAAACGCTGATCATGTGCATAAACCTAAGCTTAATTATAGCAAGGACAGAAACTGCTGTAATAAACAAGACCATTTACTAAGGCTGATGTGTAACCAGAACCTTTTTACTCATTATTTACATTTAGCAGTGAATTGCAATTGATGAAGAAAAGACTATTTATAAGTGAGATTATCTGTGATGTGTTTGGTCGACAGTTTCTCATGAGATGCAGCGACTGACGGTTCGTAACCATGATCTCCTCCTGACTCCATAGTTGCTATAGATGCAGCATCATCAGTGTGTGAATGTGCGAGCAGCACTTTGTATAGCAGCTTCTTTGCGTTCTATTCTTCATGTTGGTCTGTCTGCATCGCTCTGCACTAAGGCAACATGTGTATCTTCTGTTTTCACACACAAATTCTGTTTCTGAGGCAAAGACGGAAATGTTGCAGCAAAGGCTGCGGGGAAATCGCATGACGCAACAGAAACGGTCCAGTCACAGTTGTTGCGGTCTGCGTCCCGTGACGTGCTGTTACATCTCTGTGGAATCACATCATGCTATGTCGTAAGGTGACTCAGCACAGACATAAAAACCAATGACCAGCATCTAAAATGAACGACCGCCCTGCGTTAAAGTGTATTTGGAGGAAAACCAATTTCTAATTTTGCTCAAGACAGGTAGAGACAACATCACACTGTGGTCGTTCCACTGCATCTTTAGAGGAACGTGCCTGCTTTCAGGATAATATTCACAATAGAAATATTTTGAAATCCCTGAAAGCTTCGCTAGTACATCATAATTTCCTGCCTTTTCTTCGTTCCTCTTAGGCAATATGTTTGACAGGAAGATGGTTCCATTTCCTGTTCCCTAAAAGGACCCAGCTATGAGACATGCTTTCAACACGTTACTCAGAGAGGTGGACTGTTTCCATGTGTAACAATAAAAAAAAGAATGAAAATATTTAATTCATTAATACTTATGCACTTACTTCTGCTAATATAACACAACTTTACTGCCATGCAAAGCAAGATCCGTCCGCAAGACACATGTCCATGCAGCAAATATCAAATGCCTCTCTGCTCCAGATGACTTAAGCTTTGCAGATGGTTTCAGAAGAGTGAGAAAAGCCCCCAGCCAGCGAGCTCCTGGTAAGAGGCAGCAAGTGAGCTGTGAGTGAATAATGAGTGTTTACACTTGTTCACATCAGTTGCTTTTATCAGACAAGCACGTCTTGTGGGCCTCGAGTCTCTGGAGGGTCCCAGAGGATTCCCTGTGCTATCTCAGGGAAGTAGGTTCACACAGAGCCTCTGTGCCTCCGCAGCACCGAGCTGAAGACAGTGGAGGGGAATTGTATTAACAAGAGTGAAGCAGCGTGAGGCAACTCCGAACTTATCCAGGATCTGCTCGTAGCATCTCTACGTCAGCAGGAATGTGTCCGCACATTTTTTTTTCTCTGTCTTGTGTTCAAATGGTAATGTGTTTGATATTTATTTTGTTTTTTAACTCAAATGAGCTTATTTGGTCTCATCCACTTATTCTACCAGCTAAGTTCAAACAGCAGGTGATAAGTCATAAAATGTTTAATGTTTCTTCATGTTCTTAATGCGTAAGTAGGCCTGGCAAACATTTGATAGTAAAATATCCCCTCAGCACTTAACAGAAAGAGACTGATGTGAGGTAGGGGGTTTTTTGTTTGTTTTTTACAAATCAGAGAAACTTTTCATTTCCTTTTTTTCATTTGTAATAGTGAACGTAATGAACAACCTGACATGAGTCAATGTGCAGACACATACATTTTGAATGTGTTGTTGCTTTCCGTAACAAGCAGCTATCAGTATGCTTTTCTTTTTCATTATTGTGCTTGTCTGGTTTTATCTGTGGGGACAGATGTTTTCAAGTGAGAAGGCAAGTGAGAGAGTGAGAGCTGCTGAACGGTCCACGGCTTAATAAATGTCATGACCATGATTATATCCAGAATAGAAAAAGCACATAGAATATATTACCCATCCTTGCTATTAGTGCCATATTATATTAAACATTGACAAAGACAAAGCACACAAATGTCAATGATACGTTAACATATAAACAGAATTGCTTTGAAGCCTGAACAATCCTAATTCACAATCACCTAGAAGTTTTAAAGATTAAAGTGCAACATCTTAGTAGGAAGGTTCAAACACACACTGACAAAGCGGAGTGGACTTAAAATCCCACCCCTGCAATTCATCGACCAACCATCTGGAACAACAACAGGGCTTGAAATGATTCCTGTCAGACAGAAGCATCTCACGGCTGCACATTTTCATATGCACCAGCTCGTGCTCTGGATACAACATGTATCCAGTTTCTGCTTATGTATTCCTTCATACGAGTCAAAGCTCCATAGCAACAAGCTGAGGCTTTTTATGGCCCCTGTGCGCATTGTGCAGCTTAATGAAATCGACTGCGATAAGACTGTCGGAGTCATGGCTTTTAAACCGGGCAGAGCATCAATTAAAGACAATCAAATGGTCGCAGTCTGTTTTTGAAGGTATGGAGGCTTCTACAGAGAATCTAATTAGCCTGCTAAAAGCTCCCTCGCTGTCTCAAGCTTGTACATGCCGACAGATAGAGAGGTCTGCAGAAATACATGGGAGAATATGGTTTGGATTTAGTATTGTAATGAGAAACATGCATGTCAGGAGTTTCAAACCGTGCTGGATTATGTCGCCGAGATCTCACATGCAGTGTGACTGACATAATGTCCTCAGCGCTTATCTGTCAAGCTCTTTTTGTCAAGACCCCGAGTCATAACCGGCGGGGTGACACATCGTAGTTCAAGTGATCACATCACATCCATGCCATGTTGGAGCTTTCAGCAGTCAGCAGTATGACCAGGAAACAGGAGGTGGAACCTAGGCGAAGGTCTGCTGACACTGACAAAACAGCTGCTCTCTCTCAGCCAGAGGACGGGGTCATCACAGACGAGCAGCAGGGCCCCAAAAACCATCACGTTACTTATCTTCATGGAATATTACAAAATGAACCCTCAGCAGCTTGTCGCTCCCGAGCTGCACTGAGGTTACCAACAGTTTCTCTCTTCTGTTTCAAAGTGGAATAAACAGTTTCCAACCTGCAAGTGAATGCAAAACTCACTAGTCTCTTTTTCCAGCCATGACTCTGAATATCTTAGTGACGTTTTTCACAGTTCCTCTTAGAGACCAGTGCTTTTCAGGCTCATTCATCCTCTGTAGATGAAAAAACGATGTCAGTTATAGTTCTACATGCCGTATTTCCCTGAAAGTGTAATAAAAAAAAAAAAGAGAACTTGCAGCACAATGACACTCGACACATCTGCGAGTATGACTTTTCGGTTTTCACAGGAAGTGAATAAAGGTGGTATTTGGCGTATCAATTCCTAACAATAATAACCATTTTATACTATAATGAGCAGTACATTGTAATTTAAGTCGCATGAATCATTAGTTTGTGTCATCACTGACTCGTTTGGGGTCACATTTGTCGTCTTTACGTTGACATGCTACTTTTTTTAATATAGATTCTAGATTGCTGTCGTGTGTTGAGGAGTCTAAATCTTGTGTTTTTACAGCCAGCTGTTTAACTTACTTGTCACTCATGAAGATTCAAGGTGGGCTTGAAGGTCACTGTGGATACACCTTAAAGGTATAGGTAATAAAAACAGTGCGGTACCATATCGTGCGTTTCAGCAGGCTGGAGCTGGAATGGAGGCACAGCTGGTCTCGAAGGTTGTGTGAATACACATAAACTCTCACATGAAATCTGTCCACGGAGTTTAACATGGCAACCATGAGTCACTGTCACAGTTGGAGTGAGTTCCAGGACAGACACCCAGGAGAGGACACACGTTTTGAATGCTTGTATCAGCAATCTGAGTTTCACTCTCAGCTCATGCTAAGGAAGTTCCCGTCCTTTAGTAGGGGTGCATATATATTATGGTGACATGTTGCCAACTATTAACTGATTTCAAGCGTTATTTTCTTCTGCAACTCACACATTTTACCTGTAATGTATGCATTATGCCATATAGAACAGCTGTACTCATACACAATCCTCCAAACTGATTGTGCACCTGACAGTATAACACTCACATTAGATTTGGAATAAATGTCATTCCTGTCATACCTGCTGCACAACACCCCACTGTGTATCTGAGCAGGCATATGTTCTCCATGATCAGTGCTTTCAGCAGAATCCACTTTGGAGAGTGTTGCCAAGGGCACACGGGGCCCCACGGCCCTCAGTCTTTAATGTAATTACAATAAGGAGGCCCCCCTCACCCACACCAACACCCGCCTGAACGTGCTACCTCCACTGCAACACAAATACCCATCTCCAAAGCCATTTCATTTTCAATCCTAGTTTTGCCCCCAGAGACCCCCACGTATACCGTACGTACACACACATACACCCGTCGCCTCCCACCCGATGAGAGAATTGGGTTAGTGCTACTATAAATGATATAAATCATTTTGGACACACAGGTCAAGTACTTTGAGCTGAACTATGTGTGAGTGGAGCAAAAGGTTTATGAGGGGGAAAGGTGATGGAGAGTTGAATGTCATGACAAAACGTAAACACCAAAAGCACATGGAGTGTGAATGTTGAGCAGAGAATGTTCCGTGATGAACAAACGACTGTATTGGAAGCTATAGAGAGGAACCGTACATATTGTACCAACCATATTGTAATCATCTATGATTACTGACTGTTTTATTTATATTTATGTCGGCATTTTAAATTTGTTTATTCGTGTTTTTTTATTATTGTGGTGTGTCTTCAATAACTGTTGCTGAGTGATACTAATCAAGACAACGAACTGCTACCAGTTGAACAAACTACACAGCTTGACTCAACTCGACTCTCCTTGGGTTTGGTACCGGCCACATCTTTTCCTATCTGGGAGACAAAAACATGGAGGGCATCGAAGCGATGGTGGACGTGCTGCTCAATCTGAACAGAAACTGTTAAACTGCTGAATTAGCATGAGACGAGGAATAATGGAAGGTCACTGTAAAGAGGTACTATGTGACCAATGAGAGGGCGCAAGTCTGCACACGTCACATTTCAGCCTCAGCTCAGCTCTCTTGGAACCAAAAAGAGCAGCAGGTAATAGACGCTATCCTAATGGAACAAGTTGACGTCCGCATGAAGTTTCATTATCATTCAGGCTTAGTCACCATAAATTCTAATTCAGGCAGGAGAACTTTAGGTACATTGATATGAACCTCCTGAGTTTGAAACAGCACAATCCGTCTCACTTGACTGCAGGTTTCCACCACAGTGAACCTGACAGCAAAAGGTTGCACTGCTGGAGGACATGACTGGATATAGGTTGGTATCATGTGGATCAACATCTGCGGCTGCTCAGTGTCTTCCAAATACCATCCTGACATTTTCCGAGTTAAAAAAGGGCAAACTTCTCTTATATTTGCTGTATTTTTCATCATAACTGTAGGAGCATCTTTGACACTTATGATGATGGCTCATCTGTCCTGACTTTTGCGTGATTTGTGTTTATGAGGGGCGTCCATGCATGAATTAAACATTTAACACATGTAAATTCACTGTCAATGAATTGCTTTTACCAATTTGCGCTGGTGGACGACTGTTACCTTGGTGACGGTATAAAAAGGTCAGTATACTCTGTCTCTGCCATGTGAGGTGATATATATATATATATACTGTACAATTGTCTTTGCAAATAACTGCACGTCACGAGATTTAAAGCAGCACTGAACATTGGTGAGCGTGGCAACGCTGCAAAACAAACCAGTCCATCTGTATCAGACGGCACTGGATTTGTTCATGGGAGGCAGACGTACTATGCATGGCTGGAGTATAAAGTGGTTTCCCCAGCCATTCTCTCCTCTGTCCAAACACAGAATGAATATTAACGGGATACAAAGAGAATATGCGGAATATTAATGTGCACATTGAGTAATTTGAAAAGATGAGTGTGAATGCAGTGGAGATGAGCCCGTGCCTTCATTCTCCCACGGAACAAAAGCAGCTGGTTGAACTAGAAAGGGAACAATGAGGTTAGAAGTAAAACTGAAAAACGACCGAATGTTCACCAGTATCATGAAAGTACCTGTCTGCTACATACCTGCTACATAATGCAGTTTGGAGAATGGCACAAGCAAGCATGAATGAGGTTTGCTGCTGTTGTTGCACCACCGAAATCAGTAGAAGGTGTTAACGTGATCTCATATGTGGTTAAGCACTGTGAAGCGTGTTTGACAGTGATACCTAAACTGTATAGAGGTAGTGCAGCGTGTTATACAATCATAATATATTATCATTAATATATTAAAACATAGGGTCCCACTTCACATCCAGACATCTAATAAGATACAATGGATACTTTTACCACTATACAAATAATAGGAGTAGTTGTTTAGCTGATAAACTAGCAGCTTGGACTTCTTGTATTTTTGTGTTATAAGGTTCAGGGAAAGTCAGGGGTTTATGTACAGTGTACTGTGATGTTCTGGAAGTGCTTTCACTCATCTTTTGTCTTCTTTTGTAAACAGCTGCTAAATTCATCTGCAGCTATCTGTGCGCCGAGAATGAGGATGAGAATGATGGAAACTGAGAAAGCAGTCTCCATCATTCTCATTCTTAGTTTCTGTGTTTTCTAGCCTGGAGCTGACTTTTCTCCCCAACCAACACAGAACTTTAGCCTCAGCTTGATAAAATATACATATATTCCATTTATTATGTACAGTAGTATTCTCAAAGTGTACTATTTGCAAAAGCGTAATAAGGCTCCATATGTAGGTCACTTTGTGGTTCCAGACAAACTTGGTAGCTGCTACCTGTCTCAATGTTGTCATTTAGTATTTGTGACGTTTGCTCTTGTTTGCTGCCGTCACTTTCACATCCAATCCTAATAAGTGACATTACATATTGTGCTAATTTGTGAATGTTTTAATTAGGTCTCCATGGCCTCACTGTGTTTAGAGTCTGCGTGTAAGTAACGGATGATGTGTGTTGATCATCTTTCTTGCTCTGTTGAAAAAAAAAAAAAAAGTCATCTGTTTGATGCTCGTTAAAATTAGACTCTTTGTCTTCCACTCGCTCTCACTTTCCAAAAATGAAAAACACACTTCGCAGCCTTTGATGGTTTCTTCTGCTGTGTGTAGGTTTCTTCTGCTGTGTGTAGCGGAGGAGCCTTTTTCCTCTTCATTATGTGTGACATCTCAGCTGCTTTGGTCTGAGCTTGATCGAGGGCATGTTAGTTTCACTTCCTTCCTCTTTTCTGTTCCCTGATTTCCTGTGCATGTGGAGGCTCACGGCTCGGCTGTGTGTGAAAAGCTTTCAGCTGTCGGTGGCTTTATGACCGTGTTCTCATTCACAATCCACAGTTTATAATACTGTGTCATGGAAAACAAAGCAACAGTAGTGTTTGGGGGGCAAATTTGAATTGCTCAAGCTTTATGAATTCTAGCAGTGATTTGTAAAATAAACACCAGCCCCTGATGATTCCATGGGCATTTTTTGTTTGCTCGGGCCTGAGTTCACATAAAGTTTGTTCCTCCAGGAAACAAACATGGGTTTGTGTGTGTGACAATACTTCTGCGCCGCTATACTGACAGAAGTGTCACTGTCAGAAGAGCCCTTGACTGTATTATATATCTCACTCTTTTCTCTTTGACCACCAATTGGGGGATACTTGCCTTGGTTCTCTCTATGAATGAGTTTTCTAATATGAATGTCACTGCTGAATCCAGCCATTGTGAAGGAGGATGTGGGTGCAGATATGTCTGAGATCCTCTGATCGCTACCCTGCACCTCCAAACTTGAGAGCGCACACAACATTCAGGGACACAATCAGACTCGTATATGGAGTCTTTGCAACTGTCTGTGAGTTGTAGAAAGTATCTGCTGCTGCTTACACAATTGCACCGATCTGAGAGAAGTAAAATGGAATAGAAATAAAAAAGAACTATGACACACAACTATGACACTTTTCTTGAGGGAGCTGCACGTCGCCACATACACGCCCTCTTCAGTGGAAAGAAAGAATTAAAACAAGATGCTGGCTTTTGGAGGGGAAAATCCTATGTGGACAAAAGCCTTCACACAGCATATCAGCCTCTAAAGAGAAAAAACAACTGATACCAGGACTTTAATTTCCCTATTTACACCCTATCAAGTAGTGATGGGAAATTAATCTGAAGCAGTCTGTGGATCCCCATAGAACTGAACCCTGATTATCGCTGGCTGAGACAAAAAACAAGTAAGGCACGTCAAAAAGCAGAATGCAGCAGCCGCTGTGGTCGCGCTGTGTCTAGACTATAATTGAATCATTACAGCCCTGTAAAACACTGATCAAAGAGGGTGAATCTTAAAGCTCTTAGCTGGAGCTTTAAGCCCTTTGTAGCGGGGTTCAACTGAGCCCTGTAAACTGCACAATGTCATGTAGCCGGTCACACAGCACAAATACACAACTTATGGGCCATATGTCGTGTATTTGTGCATACTCATCTCATCGTACTCGGTGAGGTGCATCGCTCTTCCTCTTTGGTCATAGAGAAGACAATTCATTCTCTCAATAAACATGAGCTTCTTCTTCTTTTATATATTTCACTGCTTTTTGCTGTTGACTGTCCCTGTGCAGCTCATACAAATCTAATAATTACAAATAACACAGCTCATCCTGGTGCCAACAACCCACACGTGAATCGTGCACAGCTCCTGATGCTTTAATTACGCAGCAAACACCAGTGCAGTGGGCTAGTCCTTCAGGGTTCTTTATTTCCTCTGCGATGAGTCCATGGAGACCAGACAGGCTCTTTGTAGCGCTGTCCCTTCACTGCTTTTGTCTTTCCATCTCAGTGGTCCCTTGGGTGAGGCCACAGCGGCGTCCCATGGGTTATCATTGGCCAATGACAGAATAGCTGCCACGGCCCTCATGAATTATGCGCAGTGAAAGGGGGTCTTCAACACCACCCTCAGTTATGTAAATGTAAGTTTTAGGCGATGGGGAGGGGAAAGTTTCTTGGGGCGGGGGTATAGTCGATCAGTGTCGTACTCGTGCAGTTCATGACTTCAACATTGCACAGTGGAAATGTGAGTAAAAGGAAGAAGCCGATTGTAATCGATGATCGTAAATGGGGTCCGTTTCAGAAATCAGGTTTAGTGAAAAGCCTGAGATTGCTAATTCTGAAAAGCGGAAAACTTTTACTTGTCATTTTGATTCAAACAGAGGAAACGTTTAAGATTTGAGTTCTGTCAGTTTACGTGAAAAAGTGAACCAAAAACTCCTCATTTCAGGATAAACAAACTCCGCTTTTTCACCAAACCTGCTGGAACGGGCTCCAGGAGGTGTGCGTATTAAACGTCCCTTTGTTTTATGCAATAAACAGAAGAGCCACAGCAGTTTGCATGAATGCACAATGGTACAAAAGGTTTAAAAAACAATGTTTCAGCTTAAATGATTTCACTGACAGATGAACTCTGAGAAGTGGGGTTCAGAATATGGACTAATAATAATCCTTGCATTACAGCATAAGCACACATGAACTCACACATGTACAAATGGGACTGTGTCATATCCAACTATGTTACTATACTAATTCGCCTCAAATATATCACATCACCACTGGCTCACATAGTGAGTAAGCCATCCAACCATGCATAAAACTGCCTATAAATAACCCAATCTGAGCCAAGCTGGCCAGGGAGGCACTGCGGATGGTTCACAACCCTTCTGCGCACAGCAGCTCTGCCTATGTTATGTGATGACTGGCAGGGAACAGCGACGTATCGATGCCTATTTGTCATCAATTGCAACTATTAGCTGCAGAGTCCAACTTCAGACCGTAAATGGACGTATCAGTGGCTCCTCTTACAGCCTCTGAGCGAACAGATCCTTCTGCAGTTGTTTCCATTGACACTGATGTCATTACAACCATCTACGCCTGGTCAAATACTTCACTTGACCTGTTTGCCAAAGCTGAACAGTGGACACCCAATTCGATTGTGAAAGATCAGTAGCCGCGCATGATATTGACCGTGCATCTGTGACATTGTTTGGAGTGCCTTTTCCAGGAAACAAGCCTACGACCCTCTCCATCCATTAGTGTTGCGGTGCATTCACATAACTGGTACTCAAAGCTAAATCCCAATTTTGTATCAGAGGAGCATGTTTGGACAGAGGAATATAGTCTCAGTACATGTGTTGTGCTTGTACAGCAGCTCTGCAGGCTCAGTAGGTGGGTGTCAATCTCACTGTGTGTTGTCACCGAGCCAGACGAGCAGATTCACTGTTATGAAGGCGAATATTAATCTGGCTCCGGCTGTCCTGTTATTGAAGCAGATGGTATCTGACAAACACGAATCATGTGGCCATGACCCTTTATTAATCTATCTGAAAGCAGGTATTAGCAATTTAGTTGTTTGTTGTAAAGTAGTGAAGAATTATAATTGTGCTGCAATATATATACAATCAACTAAACAATAAATAGTCTTTTGACCAGACAACCTATTATTTCCTCAAATAAAACAGTATTTACATCCTAGTTTTATTCAATATGGTAAATATTATATATTAATGCCACTCCCTAAAACACCACAACGCACTAACCCACTGTCATCAGTTAACTCCCACTGTTTGTCACCTATAGAGGGCAGATTGGGGTACTATGGAACATAACGGTTCTGTGTGGATCAAGATAGGAAAAAAGTTAACATTAATTAGTATATTATAAGTTAATGAACTAAGGTAACGCGGGGTTTAGAAATTTGTCCCGAACTTCTGTAAGTTAGAAGTCCACCAAACTCCGTTTAATTCTTCAGCAGTTTGGGCTTTCCTCTCTGGTTGTTAAGTGCTCTCAACTTATAAAGACAAATATAACATGTCTACAGACTAATCAGGATACTGTTGTGACTTCGGCATAGATCCGGCACCCAAACACGGATTGACATGAATAAAATGACGTGTTGAGTTTCACCCGTACTCATGTTGTGTCATTCACTGTCGCCACAATGCGTTGGTGGCAGAAGCAAGTGGTGTGACATTTGTTTTATCTCAAATGGAGACTTTCTGGTGAGAAGTGGAAAATCCGATTATGCCGAATTGTACATGACGCTAGTCTCGTGTGTGTGGAGTGACATTTCTATTCCAAAACGGACGCGTTATTGAAGGGAAATGTAGAGAAACTTAAACTGGGAGAAGCGCATTGAAGTCTGGCTACGATCTCATACATGTTCTCTAAGCGAAGATGAGAGCCGATGTTTGATACCTGTGACATCTGGGGTCGGAGGTTGATTTCCTTCAGGTTGATGGAGTGGGCTCTCAGGTTGTTGAGTAGATGGCACAGGAGGACTCCATCCCGCAGGGTCTGGGCCAAGTCGAATACCTGTGCAGCCTCCCATGTAACCCGGTGGTTGGCTGGAAGCACCTTGCAGTTGATCAGCCACAGCGCGCATTGCCTCCAGTACTCCATCATTATTCTCACTCCAGCCCGACGAGCTTCCAGAGAACGAGTTTCTTTCTCCTTCAGAGCTCAGAACACGTCCATGCTCCGAGCAGCTGAGATAGAGGCGGACGCTCACAGAATGACAGTCCGCTGCTCCGACTCTCTCTCTCTCTCTCTCTCTCTCTCTCTCTCTCTTTCTCATCCCTCCCCCCATCCAGTTTCTCACCTCTTCCGCTCGCCACCCGATGAGCAGGCATCTGCACATTACAGCAAAACCCACACACAAGAGAGAAAAGACACTTTAAAGTACGTGAACCTAGGTGCTGGAATCAATCCAGTAACAGTAACTAACTCTCTTCAATAACGCACCATAAGATGTCGCCACCTTGTCTCCAGAAACAATATTGACTTTGTAATATTTAAAATAGAACATTGGCTTCTTAAATAAGATATTTCAGTATTTATATAAGAAATATTTGTGCTATTGAAGGTTATGATCCACATCACGTCACTGTCCCAGTTTATAGAATTAAAATGACCTGTCAAAAAAACCAAAAATACATTAGCAAATACATTAGCAAAATACCAATAGCTGCAGGACAGATGGATATTTTTCTCAGTATTTTATTCATTGTCAGTAAATTTGCCTCCTTGAACTGTTACATAACGTTAACTCCATCTTGACTATGCGCTGGGTGTTTTTCTTTTGTTCAATTACAAAGCTATTAAGTCTCATTTATGATTCATGGCTGCAATCACACGGCTGTGTCTCAGACGGCTCTCTGTGCTCACTGAGTTCATTCCCTTCCATTCCACAATATGTCTTCACTGTTCTGCCCCTCTGCTCAACGGCAGTTTCATCAAAGGCGACTTTGATCCCATCTCATCATCAAAGGCGACTTTGATGGTGACTCCTCCCATCTCATCACAGACACCTTAACCACCCCCACGGATCAGTATAAAGACTCCTGCCCTCCCTACACCAAGTGATTGTCATTGCTTCTTCATAGGAGCATTCTACGTGTGACTAACCTGTGACTGTTCAACAGATTGGTTTTGCCACACCATTGGAGTTTAATCTGCTAAACACACCATCTGCTTTTCCTTGTGTCTGTTGTAAGCTACAATAAAGTCCTCATCAACAATACCTGTCGGCCTGCTGTGCTGCATTTGGCCCGTTTCAATGTCATGACCTGACATTTTGTTAATGAGTGGTTGTCTTTCTTTTATACTTTACTGTACACTTTCTCCTCAGGGGACAGGAAGTGGCATTGGTGTTTTGCCCTATGTTATAGGGCCTTAGCATGCGTGGCACAGGGTGCATAGTCCATGTCCAAGTGTCATTGCTATTTTGGGCCCTATTAAGATGGTCTGATGCGTCTGATGACAGAGGTTTTGGAAATAGGGCCTGTAGTATGTGAGTGCCGTGTCTGAGTCCTTTTTTTACCAGGAAGTCATTTGCAGTTTCATTTGACGACAGGTCATAGAATAGAATTAACCTCTCCCTTTCTCTGTAACAAAGCAGAAACAAGTACCGCAGCTTTGTCTTCATGTCTGCTAAAAAATGGCAATACGTACAATACAAAATGTGAATTTTACCTTATCTAATACATTCTCTGAATGAAGGTAATATGTTCTAAATCTATTAAAATATTTGCATTTCATAAAGACGGGAACGTGACAGTAATTCATTATGTGGCAGCACATACAAGCCTCTATATAATACAGGCGGTGCACAAACATGCTGCTAATCACATTAACTGCTATATTTGGGTGTTCACACTATGGCAGGAAATATGGCCGAGAGGAGAAGACTTGCACACCTGGATTATTTTCAGGCCACAAATAGAAATAAGAACCACAGATAGTTATAGGAAGGAAGCTCTGAGCAATGTGTGAAGAATATATGTCACTAAACACATTTAACAGTTCTGTGCAGATCAGTCCCTGAATTTGCCGCTGTAAACACATCTGTGATCTCAAATCCCTCGCTCTCTCACTCTGTGCATGTCATCCCTTCTTCAATTTCACATTTGTGCTCAGGACCTGGTCTAAAACTGACACTCACACTCTTTTGTTTATCCATATTGTACTCAGACCAAGCACCATCAGGAACAGAGGGGCGCCTGTGGGGTTCCCTGTCAGACATGCACCTTAATCCAGCACAGGGCGCGCACTGGATGCCACGGCTAGCGCAGATGACAGGAGAGGTGGCAGACGGCCGGATGCGGACATACCTCTTAGCACCCTTCTCCTGTTACAACTTCCTCCTCCAGACTGAAGGACATGCTGCAGCAAGACACTTATTAGCAATGCACTAATTGATACAGGTTAGGCCAACAAGAAACGTGGGTTTGTGAGAGTAACAAAAATAGCATAAATTTGAGTCCATGCGGACAAGTGAGAGTACGAGAGGAGAGGACAAGGCGAGACCTAATAAACTATAAGACATTTTAAATTCTATTAATCGATGTTTTGACCTGGTGGATGGACAGTTTAGCCAGGTATAGATACATATCTCATACAAAGTCTTCACAGTGCAGTCACAGAACTGTCCATGTTGTTATGCACCCGCTCCCACACACAAACACACACACACACACAATGTCAAAGGACCGCCGATATCTTCTTGATCCTCGGCCAGCCTGTAATTTCTTGAGGTGCAGCCTGAGCTTTGTGTCATTTGATCTGCAGAAAGTAGTTGATCTCTTTATGCAGCTCTTATACCCCCTCTGTGAATGGCATGTTATCCTGCTGCCAGGGCAGCAAATGCACTCAATTTCCATCTGATTTGCTGTATGATTCATCTCTCAGTTCCACCTTGATGCATTTACGTGTACATACTGTGAATAATATGTGGATAATACGACTGATTTCTGTCCTTTCACATATCCTCCACTTGTGAATCTTGTAAATTGTATAGACCAACAACGACCCGGCTGTGATGTGAGAAACACTACAAACATTCATGGAACAAGTCATAGAAATATGACACAAGGTGACGTTTTGTGATCACTGGTGGTTTTGACAGTGTGACCCCTCACACACAATGTTGGTGGATGAAGGGGCCAGGAGAGAAGGAATGTCTGGGGATGCTGACAAGAAGTCTGGGATAAATGGAGCTTCATCAGAGGTGCAGGACCGCTGAGGATCAGCTGGGGAACCTTCAGGACGGAGTCAAAGAAGTGGAAGGTATAAAGAGAGAGAGCGCGACAAATCAAAATGGCTTCCAGTCACGAGAGGAGAAAATTAGAATTACACAGCCTCTGGATTGTCTTTGACAGATAGAACGGCATAAGCTGCCTTCTGGTGCTGCAGTGGAGCACGAATAGTAACTGATTATTATTATAGGTTGAACATGTAAAACTTCTTTAATGTTTGGGAACATGTTGGTTGCAAAGACACATTTCACTGTGACCTCTGTCACTGTTACTATAAGTCTGCGTTTGACAAACACACACACACACACACGTTTTTTCTAATTCAATGTCAACCCTCACTAAACAGGGTACACACAAACATATATTTCATTATTACTTCATGTTCCTGAGGTTAGAGTGAAATTACAATTTTGCATTATGAGAAAAAAAGAATAATTTTGACTTTCCTACTTTGCAAAAATATCGGCTCTCTATGTTGTGGTGCTTTTTATCCTGTGTGGCCATCAGAGCCTGCTTATCAGTGGGCTAGTGACACCCTGACTCCACCCCTCACCCCTCAATTGGAAAAACACACGTCTCTCAACGCACCGAGTGGCTCATTACATGGTCACAAAGAGGCTCTAAGGTGAGTGTAAGCTTTGTTATGCATTTATTTTTGGTGTAAAATAAAATAACACTTCAGAAAGATGTGCCATCTTTCTGCGTTAAGGAAATATAGATGCGTTAAATGTCACAGTACAATGCAAATTAATTAAATAACATAGAAATCATTGTCTGATTGAATGTAATCAAATAAATGTACAGGGCGACTTGTTCTATCCTAAAAATAAACCATTTTGTCCTCCAAGAACAGCGAATGTCAGTGTTTCTATTTCATATCAGTGCATCATTTCATTTCATGCAGTTTTTGTTACAATTAGAGAAGGAAACAGTATTTCAGCTCAGCTGTCTCGATCCTTTCTGGAAGTAGATGGCCTCCAGTGTGGCGGACCGAGCCGTTGGGGCCATTATCGGGGCGGCAGTGGCAGATGCAGCAGGTAAGATAACACCCTGTGTGGTATTGATGCTGATGGGGTTATATACAAGTACAATTTGGTTTGATTTAATGCGAAGATAGAATGATTTCAAAAGGTAAAATGAGCAAATGTAAACATTTATTTATAGCAGTTACTCAACAGACATAATATGCTCATGTCAGTTTTAAGATTCAAGTTGAATGTCTCACACTTCCTTGTGTCTGTGTGTGTGCGCATGTGTGTGTGTGTGTGTGTGTGTGGTCATCCAGCCCAGCCCATGCATTGGATCTACAATCCAGACAGGCTTAAAGAAGTTCTCTCCGATCTCGAACCTTCGCCAGAGTTTAGACCTCAGTCTGCAAATCCTTTCTACCGCAGGAAGACGGGCGAGCAGACCTGCTATGGAGACCAGGCGTATGTGCTGCTGGAATCACTGAGTCAGTGTGGAGGTAACACATGCTAATATTTTCTCAGCACCCGTTACAAGTTACACTACGTCACACATTGGTGACGGAATGGCTTAATTCTGATATAAATTTACACAAGTCTACTGATTAATTTGTCAGTAATGTTTGTTAGCATAACTCATATGCAACTACAGAAAGCCCCTGTAAAGGTCCAATGTCAGAGAACAGTGGCATCCATTTATTTTGTAACACCATTATCTGTGTCATTAGCTACTCATATTATGAAAAATATGAAGTGATGAAGGTAACAAAGCAGTTTGAGTACTGATGATTAACTTTTTAATTTCTGACAACAGATTGGTCCCTTTAAAAGGATATAAAAGACTCTTAATGGGAGATCAAGCCACAGGTTTTCCCTTCATGAAAGTGTTCTAAAGACTACACACTATATACTATGTCTGCAGGGGTTGACGTTAGCGACCTGACCAAACGTATCTACAAGTTCTTCGGGCCAGGAACAGTGTATGACCTGCCTCTCAACGATCCGTACCGAAAAAAAGGAGGTAAAGATGGTTCGGCTGTGATGAATGATTTAACCCAATAAAATAATCTATATTTTCACACTCAACTGCAATGAAGGAACAGGATGTGAGAGCCTCTGCAAGAGTCTGATAACTCAGTCGACATGTTTTCCCACCACAGTATGGGGAAATCCCCACGAAAATATTCCATACAACTCAGACTTCCCACTTGCTTTTTTTTCTACCGTTCTAGAAAATACAGTGCTGCTACATGTCACCTTTGGTGCTGAAAACTCACACTCACATAATGACACTATGCGATCTTAGGCCCCAAGGCCATACTCCCCATTGACGGCCCCTGGAGGAACGGGAGTCTGAAAGCGTTTATGAGAAATGTGGATGCTGGCAAAGAAGAAACTGGTAACGATCAAAAACCATGGGACTAAGGCTGATGTCATTCAAATGTTGTAATATATCATCTGTGTGTGGGTGTGTGATTTTGAGGCTGTGATGTGGACTGTCAAATGGATGGAGTCACTAAGCTCGCTCCAGTGGTGGCCATGTATGCTGGCCGGCCTGAAATGCTGCACAAAGTGGAGGAAGTCATTCGAGTCACCCAGAATAATGATATGTGTGTGGCAATGACGTTGGCTGCAGCGAGGTGAGAAAACGGTCAAACACATTAAAGCAAAGTGCTGAAATCATGTCTGATGATGCCATGCTGACTTTGTATGTGTTCATGTGCCAGGTTTTTGGAGCATTTTATTCTAAAAGGTCCAAATGCTGATGCTCTGGATGCAGTTCTGGCACAGTTGAACGACCCAAAACGACAGAACCCTCAGGAGCTGGACAAGGCTGTCATTGGTAACGTCAACATCATTTTTGATTTTACATGATTTTTTTTTTTAACAAAAGCACTCAGAGCGTAGACACTCCACCAAGGAGCTAATTTCCACTCGTATTGTGATTTCTAACCAATATTATAATCCCAAATTAATGTGATCTACACTGATGATAAATTCATTGAAAACGTGCCTTTAGCATTTGAAATAGAGGTCATTAATAGTCAAATAGTTATTAAAAAATCATTAGCATATTTTTTTCTCTCAATAGTAAAACAAAACACAAACCTCCATCCCTGGGTGGAATCAAACCCCCAACCTTTGGGTTAACAGACAGACATATTAACCACTGGTCCACAGAGACAGTCCACTGCTGCTATTGGAGTTCTAGACACAGATGCTGAAAATGTCCCTATCTCACAATGAGTAAGAATCCTTCCACAGATTCTTGGATCCAGATGGTTCCAGAACACTACCGACATGTAATCATCCATTCCTGGTCCCATCGTCACCTGAAAGTTTCATTAAAATACGTTCATAACTTTTTGAGTTATTTAGCCACCAGAAGAAGCTCTTTGCACAAGAAGCTCAAGAGTAGAGAATAGAAAAGTTAGTTTTAACTCTGTTCCTGTATCTCTGTTGAAGCACATATCCACCAGGTGAAGGACAACTTGGCCAAGACATCCCAGCAGCTCATACCTGCAGTGTTCACAAACACATGAGGTCAGTCGCAGCACGAGTCAGGTGTGTTGACTTAGCAAAGGCTTGGACACCCCCTGCCTGAAGATGTGTTAGTCAGTGCTCCTCACTTTGATCTTCCAACTCATTTGTTAGTCTCCCTCCTTCTTCCTGTTTCTTTTTCCTTTTCCCGCTGTGTGTTTCCCAGGCTAAAGGTTTAAGATGGTTCATGTGAGGATGTGTTAGCTACATTCTCTCACTGTGACAATTTTTATTTTAACCATACCCTCATAAACTTGGGTCTGTGTCCAGCTTTGCCCGGTGCGTTCCAGGGAGCGCTTCATGGAGTCTTGACGTGCAATCAGTTGGATGAAGCCGTCAGAAACACCATGCGCTGCGGGGGATGCACCGCCAGCCGAGCCGCCTTCATAGGGGCCTGCTTTGGGGCTCAGGTACAGTGGATCAAATAAAATGAATACATGTTAAATTATGCCTTTAATGCCCTCTTAATATATTTTATTACCATATTCACATTATATGTCATATTTTATTCTTTTAATTTTGTATACTTCCTACCTAATCACCAACTGTGAGCATATGGTTTATGGTTGTTGTTTTTTTTCCCCCTTTTCTGTTAACGAAGAATTATTCCTCTTGGTAATTCTACAAATGAAGAAGGGAGTGAACGGCACTTTATGAATGGCCTCATCATTTGAAAACGTACAGTGATAATGGACAAATAACAAATGTAACTATTTCATATGTATTGTTTGGGTTTTTTTTTTTTTTCAAGGCACTACATTTCTTTGGGTTTGACAGTGAGGTCAGATATCGTGGAAGCTTCCTTGCCTCCTGTCTTATGCTGTCATCTTGATGTGTTTTCAGACCGGCCTCCAGGGAATCCCAGAGTCTTGGAAGAATAGAACATTCAGATTTCCTCTCCTGGTGGAACTCGCTCAAACTGTCGTCCAAAAATAGTCGACATCCCTATAGTTTAGCTTTGAATTAACCCTTTTCGAGTACTTTTGCAATGGGACGACCACCTTTGCATGCTTTTTACTTTGACTTTCTAATGTTACATATGTGCTTTGACATGACAGTCCATGGACAGTTGCATTCAAAAGTCCCCGTACTGAATGAAACTTGAATCTCTGTGTTCTGCCAAAGCTGAATTATGTAAGAAGTCTGGTGAACATATTAGTGTTGTGTTGATGACATGAAACTGGTGTGCAGAAGAACAACAGGGGCCAATAAACAACTCTGTTGACACCAGCATATTTGTGTTTTTATACAGATGAATTGGTAATCGGGCCCCGATGAGATGATTTTGTGACGATTCAGTGGGATTCAGGCTTCACGTTCCCTGAACCAATGACAGCTATTACGAAGTGAAAGAGCAGATACACTCAGATTTACTACTGGAACAGTCAGACTGTAACTTATTCCTCCCTCAAAGGAGTTTTTCTGCCTTACCAAAAGTGCTGACATCCATATTCATTTGTTTAAAACACTCAGCCTAGCTCAGCCAAGCGTTTGGGATAGCCAAACCCTTGATGACATAGTGTGGTTGTAAAAGAATGCAGCTCGCAGGCAGCTGATGGCGTCTGTGCACTGTTTTGTGGAAAATGATAAACATCTCCTTGTTCAAGAAAGGGTTTATATTGTTCATGCTGCTGATTTAACTAACTGCACAATATGCAACACTGCAAAACATACAATCATTGTAATATCGTGGATCATGGAAAATCCTGCAGCAGTTCAGCTGGTACAAGAATAAACATGGAGATGAACCTTTGAGCTATTGTTTAGCTGAGGTTAGCGGGGCTTTGGTAGCCTAGAGAAGGGAAGTCATTTGATTTCTCCCTTCTGCCTGACTTCCTCCTACACAGCAGGTAGCAGCCTCTGTCTGGCATAATTACATCCAGACCTCAGGAGGGATTTTGTTTTCCCAAATCTGCCAAAGTCCACTTCCTCATGCTGTTTTCTAAGAAACAGATGAAGAGTTGAAAATCGTTTCTCAATACCAACATGTGTGGAAGACAGTGATCTTCTGGAAGGATCATTTATATACAATTTGTCTCTTTTAGAGTGTGTGCGTGTGTGTTGCATGCATGTGTGTGAGAGAGAAAGAGACCTTGACTAGTACTTACTTGCTTTATTTCCCTGAGAGGTGAAGAGCTGCAATCTCCAACTTTGCTACTAGATGTCACCATATCTTAGACACTTCTCTTTTTAAAAAAGAAGAAAAAGGAAATTAGTCATTCATTAACTGCATCTTAACAGCAGGTAGGACATGTGTTAGGAATTTATAGGTTACTTGGTAAAATTACAGGACACATCTCACTTTTTGTGCAAAACAGCTGTCAACTAAACGATTGCATTGTGTGTGTGTGTGTGTGTGTGTGTGTGTGTGTGTGTGTGTGTGTGTGTGTGTGTGTGTGTGTGTGTGTGTGTGTGTGTGTGTGTGTGTACGTGGCAGTTTAATACAATGTACGTTTCTGGCACTGACGTTGAACAGCCTTTGTTGTACAAAATTGTCGCATTATTGTGTTTTCCATAGAAATGCATCAATAAAATCATATTCACTATTTTCAATTGCTTGTAGTATGTGTATATACATGAACGCATCAGCAAATGTTACCGTAAAATGTGGCAACACGTCAGATTTCCCTAATCATTGCAGTTAAAGCTTTTAATTCGTGGGGAGGCGAAATAATTCGTCATTTCCGCAAAACGCGAGCTAAATAAAGGACAAACATGCGAAGCAAGAAAACAATCCCCAATTCTACCAATGTCGTGCTGAGCGCTGAGGTCCCGACGTCAAAACATCATTGACAAACATTACGGGCAAGGTTTTTGAATTAGTTGGAAATCAGCTTGAATCTGCATTTTCATACAACGTTAAAACGTACAAAGTGTTAGGTCTTATGAGGAGATGGAAACAGCCGTGCAATGTCACCTGTGTAACTATTTGTAGGCCAGCCGGTCAAAACGAACCGACTACAGGTGTGGTATATTTGCAATCTATTTGACTTCTTATTTTACACACACACGCACACACAGACACACATACAGACACACACATAAATAAACCATATATTGAATATTTCATATCGAATTCCAATATGCGCATGTGTGCGCCAATCCGAGGAATTTATCTTGCCAGCGCATCATCTTTGTCACAATCAACAGCTGGGTGGAACTCCGACAAAAAAATTGCACCAATGTCATTTTCGACAGTGATGGAAGTTTGACTGTGAAAGGAGCTTGCTGTTGTGTCAAGTGTTTAGCATTGCCATCGTGTCATGGATTTTAATGTCAAGCGATTAGCCGCAGACGCCGGTACCTTTCTGAGCCGCGCGGTCCAAGTAAGTTTTGTTCGTGGGATAGTTGTTGCTAACAAATGTTAGCGGCTAGCTTGGTCGTGGGTAACGTTAGCTTCAACTAGCGCTGTTGCTAAACTGCCGTTATAAAACTGTTGTTATTATTTGTCGAGGGAGGGGGAAGGGCTCCTACATAAGATGCTGTGTCCTACAATGCTCCAGTTACTCTGTATATTAATTTACAAGTCGCGACATTTAAGTGTATAATTCCACGCAGTGCTCAAAACAACCATCTAAGCAGGCCGCTGGTTTCCATGAGTAGTTCATTAAGTAGCAGACTTTCTTTTGTAAACAAAATTAAACCCTAACTTCAAGTTTGTCCCGTTTGCTAATGTTAGTTTACTCCGTCGATCAAAGATGCGTCGTCTGACTCAACACAGCAGCCTGAACTAACACTGTAGCTAACGCGTTGAGCAAAGACAGCCAAAGGATCGTGGCTTTTAATGTCCTTATTCCTCATTCCCAGTTCACAGAGGAGAAGCTTGGTCAGGCTGAAAAGACTGAGTTGGACGCCCATTTGGAGAATCTCTTGATCAGGGCTGAAATCACCAAGCAATGGACAGAAAGGATTATGAAGCAGACAGAGGTTTTATTACAACCCAATCCAAGTAAGATCCCTTTTCTGTGCTTTTAAGTCGTTATTGCTCAGTCACCAAATTAAATTGCTGGATTACTTTGCTTAAAAGGCAACATTGCATACATTAGCAATTGATTTAGCTTGAATGACAAAAGAATTGCTGACAATCCACCCCACAATCCACTAATACTGTAATTAGCAGGTTTTAAACTTGGAAGTTACATCTTGTGTTATAGTCAAGCAAATCAATATTTGTTTTGTAAAGATTAAGTTGTCATTTAGCATGACAGTGATGGTGTGATACTTTATGTTCTTCTGAAGTTTGTGAGCTCAGCTGTACATTCTCTGTAGTTCACAGCATGGTGCCATATTACTGGAGCACATCTGCAGCATGAACACAACAAACAGACAGGCCATCTGCTGCCGACAAGTCTTGTGTTATATATAAAACATGGTTTACTGCATTTGTTTTACCTTGTGTGTGTACATGACACTCGCCATGTGATTACATGACACAAATCCAATATGTGTGACAGGACTGAGACATTTTTTTCGGTCAGGAAGAAAGCTGCCTCCCTGGATGAATTCTGTTTTTTTTGCTGAATAGCATTCACTGTCTTGAGGTCACTGTGATTGGCTGCCTCACTGTTGACTTGTGACTTTGTAATTTAGTTTTCTTGCAATTGGCAGATGCCCGCCTTGAAGAATTTGTGTATGAGAAACTGGAGAAAAAAGTCCCGACGCGCATGAACAACCATGAGCTGTTGGGTCAGTCCATGATTGAGTCAGGAAATGACTTTGGTCCTGGAACAGCCTATGGTGAGTGATACACTGGCAATGGATGGGATTTCAATTAAAACATCTATACACATTTTGGGCTCAGAACAAATACACCTTTTCCATTGCGATGGACATGAAAGGCAGCTGTCTTAAGTTGCCAGAACCAAAGATGACAAAATCTGTTTTCTTGACATGCAGCCATTTACATGTTTCACCTTTGAAACGCAGCACTTTGTACTTATCCATGAATTATTCAGACGTGATATGAAACACCGCACAGTGTAATGACCTAATGTCTCCTGTCCAGTGTTAAATGGCTGTGTTTGTTTTGTTGTGTTGCTGACCATTGCAGGAAATGCTTTGATCAAATGTGGTGAAACAGAGAAGCAGATCGGCGGGGCGGAGCGAGAGTTAATTCAAAGTTCTGCCATCAACTTCCTGACACCTTTCAGGAACTTCCTAGAGGGCGACTTCAAAACAATCCTGGTGAGTGTGACCTGAGTGAATTGAACTTGTAACCTTTAAACTATAAGTACTTTACAAGATACCGTCAGGGCAGTTGAGATGTTAAAATCTGGCTGTTCTGTTCTGCAGGGGCCTGTTTCAGAAAGCAGCAAAACCCCAGGGTTTGTTCATCTTCAAAAACAGGGAATCGCTGCAGAATATTTCTAACTGCAGTGTGAATTCTGACATGATTTGATTTCTCTCAGTGTAAGTGAATTGAAAAATCTACAAAGTTTTCTTAATTTTAGGATGAACAAATTTTTCCTAAACCTGCATTTTGGAACATTCCCCTGATCTGGATTGGAGCAGCACAAGTCACAATATAAAACAGTACTTAAAACACATGCACCTATTAAGTCAAAATCAACTTTATTGTCAAATATACTGTATATGTGTGATATACAGCGTAGATGAAGTTACAGACCTCTCAAAACACGGTTCAAACGGTACAAAAAAGTACAAATAGTGCATAAATAAAACTAGTACTAATTAATATAAATTACAGTGCAATAAAATGAATAACTAACTTGATAAGTCTACTTACTAAATTAGCTAAATTTAACCACACCATTAAGTGGGAAAAGACAAAAGAGGCTTGAATGACTATCCGAACATGTGCGCCTGCTGCGGAGTTTGAACGAGGACCTAGTACTTTTCACAGTAATATTAGTTTCACAGTAGGTGAAGTGGCCCAGAATAGTTAGTGCAGAGTGGATTTAGATGTTGAACAGCAGCAACAGCAGTGGTTCTAGAAATTGCACAGAATAGTACACAGTCATCAGGCATGTGTGTGTGTGTTTGTATGTACGTGGATGGTTGGGGGCCTGTAGGGGGCACTTCGGTGTGTGATTGTGTTCATGAGCTGATGTCATCACCAGCATTATCATTTATCGAGGACTGGTAAAAGTAAAAACAGCGTCAGTGTTGATGTTCTATGATGAATGCCACATGACTCCTGACTCATGGCTCCTATTGAAATGAATTGAACAGCAGATGAGCTTGTTTATGAAAACCACTCGTGATTATGTTATGACAGTTACCTAAGTTGAAAGATGCTGTTTTCTGTTGTAAAAAGGTTTGGTTAAGCAGCATCAGAGCCCACCAAAACAATCCCAGTACCTTTGTTCATTCTCCATGAGCAGTAAAACAAAAGGTAGCATATGTTTTCTGTTTTGTACAAGTGTATTGTGTCCTAATCTGTGTGCAGAAAGAACGGAAGCTACTGCAGGTGAAGCGCTTGGATCTGGATGCTGCCAAAACTAGACTAAAGAAAGCCAGGATGGCGGATGCGAGAGCTGCAGTAAGTACACATGGGCGCACACACACACACGCACACACACGCACACACACACACACACACACACACACACGCCGTTGTTGATGCATCTCAGGAGTTTGTTTGAATGACGATCAGTGATATTGAATGTTACCTAATTCCCCTTTGTCTTTATAAGATGATTATGACAGACCGGAGGAATGGTCCTGTCGAATTGTCACACCAGTCCTGACCACACTCAGTTACACAGCGCAAAGTTATCTCCTGTGACTTGTCACACGAACAACTGTGGGAAGTTTGGACTTCCTGTTTCTGAGCAGTTTGTTTTACTTGGTATGATGTCCCCCTGATATTCTTCTATGTTTTGTGACTTTGTCCTCCAAATAGATCAGTTTGTTTTTTATTTAAGACAGCTTCAGTTGGATGGGGTTACCGTGGCTCCCTGGTGTCTGGTACAAACATACATATGCCAATTCGTAATCCTCATTATTAAATCTCACCAGCATCTGTTCATATGATTCAGTCATAGTTTCAATCAATTTTTTTTAGTTTTTTTTCCACTACCTGAGGATATTTCGGGCTGCTGTGACCATCCCGACCTTAACTGCAGAGTCATGTTTTGACACTCCCATTATTTGTGTTTGGTCATCCAATAAGCATAGTCATTGACATCAGTCACAACTATGATAAGGATTGATTTATTTTTTTAAGGAGATATCATTGACTATATCATTTATTCACACTATGAACATGGAATTTTTTTCCTCGCAGTTGTGCTGACCTGTTGGTTTCTAAATCCATGTCCAGCCCCAAAATCGTTTTTTAAAAATTCATTTTCTAATGGCATTTTAATGTCGTAAAAGCTGCAGATATTCCGTCCAGACTCATGTTGCCGTCTTCCAAGGCGATGTCTGATGATATGATACCTGTAATTACTCGGGGTGAACATTGAAACACAGGGCTTCAAGGGATTAATAATGGAAATAAAACTGTCCCTTATCAGTTGTAATTATACTGGCAGACATGCAAATCATTGACTGAGCTCTTATTTGTCTTTTTGTAGCTGTTGTCCAGGATATAGTTTCCTCTTTTCTTTGCCATTGGGAAAAAGGAACCTTCCCATTTTCAGATAAATGCCGTTGACTTGGTGCCCGTTCCAGTGACATCCCTACTTGCAGCAGTTCCCTGTCCCTGTGGCTCGTAATCATGCTCATTTCCCATCTTTTCCAAATAGCTGGGTTCTCCAGAAGAGACAGTGAAGTCTGTTCTGACAGCATATTTGAATGGACCTGATGAGTTGTTGAAGAGGAGTGTGTTTCGGTAGCACATGAGGTGTAGTTTCTGTGGGTTAATGCAGGTTTTATGAGTGTGTCACTCACACACAAAAACACGCAGTGTTCTTGTGTGACTGGCCGCCACCGTAGCAGGCAAAGTGCTAATTGTTATGTCACTGTTTTCAAAATGCAAAGCAGCAGATGTGAGCAGAGGAAGTGACAGAGGTGAGTGGAATGATGGAGCCCACACACACATACACACACATACAGACCAAACCCGTTGGTAGAAGTGTGAACAGCTGCTGTCCAACCTGTATCCATCTCCTCCATGACCCAAATAATCAAAGGACCAAACACTGTAACAGCTCCCCACCTCTCCTGCTGTAATATTTGCTGTGGGGAGAACAGGACAGTGGAGCCGTTGTCTTCATCAGGGTCACAAACTCTCCAGATGTTTATTGGACACTTGGACACAAGCCGTTGTTCAGCAGATTCAGACGGACTGATTTGACTCAGCCTGACAAATGGGGAATATTTCCCTCGCGACAGAAACGTCATGTTCAGTCATTGTGTCCGTTTTGATGTTGTTCTGGATGTTCCACTTCATGAATCCTTCCTGTACGTTTTTTTTTCTACTCCCATGTTGTTTTGTGTGTCTCTGATTTCCCTGATCTTGTCCCATTGAAGCCACATTGTGTCTGTGACTTTGTTTCTTATAGTACCGTATCATCTTAAGTACCGTCATTTATCCACATCTCACAGGCCGAGCAGGAGCTGAGGATGACCCAGAGCGAGTTTGACCGACAAGCGGAGATCACCCGACTGCTGCTAGAAGGTGTCAGCAGCACCCATGTATGTCTCCTCACACACCGTTGTTTACTACCTGTGTCACACTTGAACATTACCATATTATTATAAGGGAGAGAAACTCTGTTTAAATCATTTTAGTAATTTCTTTCAGAATGCGTTTGTTGTTTCATTGACAAAAAACACGTTTATGATGTTCCGTTCTAAACGTAAGAAATACGTTTCTTTCGCGTGAGTAGGAAGTGAAACTTAGTATTTCCTCTGCATTACAAGGCACATCACCTACGCTGCTTGAATGACTTTGTGGAGGCCCAGACGACGTACTATGCACAGTGTTACCAGTACATGGTGGATCTGCAGAAGCAGCTGGGCAGGTAAAGATCCTCCAGCACTTCTTTTCTTGAATGTCTTTTGAAGTCCAACTTCCAGGTAAATGTCAGAACGTTTCTTCTCCTTCCTCCCAGTTTCCCGTCGTCATTCTCCAACAACAACCAGTCGTCCGTGCTAGAGGGCGCCAGCATCTCTGTGCCCACCATACCAGTGTCCTCCTCCCTGCCCAATCCGCCCGGCCGCGGCAGCTCGGCCACGTCAGGCGGCTTCAGTGAACTGCGAAGCTCCAGCGGCAGCCGCAAAGCCCGAGTCCTTTATGACTACGATGCTGCAAGCAGCAGTGAACTTTCCCTGCTGGCTGATGAGGTGAAGTGATGCATGTTTGGTCTGTTTCAAATTCCAGTTTCAGTTTATTGTTCTTTTCCAGGTGTACACAAATCGTCATCAGCAAACTAATAAGAACCTAAAAAAATACAAATGCAACATGAATACATATCTATATTTTAGTATAAATGTTCCTTCCGACTGGCCAATGTCCAGATGCCTGCTGAAAGGCAGCATTTCTGTTCGACGTGTTGTGTGCTTGGAGCAGATGACTGCTGTGTTTCACACAGAACTACTCAAAGCTTCTGTTTGCTTTAATCACTGAGTGCATATAATTTCTGCTCTGCAGTGTTCTCTGAGTTACTTCTACTTCTGGTAGCTAAAACGGTAAACCCTGTCTCTCCAGGTGATCACAGTCAGCAGCGTCCCCGGCATGGACTCTGACTGGCTGATGGGTGAGCGAGGCAACCAGAAGGGCAAAGTGCCGATCACCTACCTGGAGCTACTTAATTGAGACCGACAAACATCTCATGTTTCCTTAGTGTCGCAGGGACGGGCCTCGCTTTCTCTTCCATTCAGTCATTTTACTATACGTTTGTATGAGAAGTCTCTTAATTCGAGTCTCATCTGAGTGAAGGGGAAGGAAACAGACTCCCTCATCGCTATTTACGCAGATGCAGTACATTTCTTGCTTTTTGCCTTTGTGTTTGATGCCATGCAATCTGCAATATGTGCCAGAACATCTCCCAACCTGTCAGTTTTCTAAAAAAAAAAAAAAAAAGAAAAAGAAATTAATGTTTACAATATGTCTCAGATGGAGGCCGAAACGCTTTTGATATGAGGATTGTTGCAAGTAGTGATAGACAGTTTATACATTACAAAAAGCACTTCAGCTTGAAGTGGAGAGTGATTTCATAATTCCAAGTCTTATTTTATAATTGATCACCTTATGGTGCAGTTGCCTTGAATATGATTTGTTTTTAATAGTATTGTATGTACATGGAACCTGAGTAGACGATTGATAAGTTGGAGCCTGCTGACAGATTTCCATCAGACATTACATTAAGTGCCTGTTGCAGTTTGAAGCAGCTTTTCAAAAACTATTTGCTATTTTATGAACTGTTTATGGCAACACCAACAGTATTGAGACAGTATATTATGTCTCCCATTTTAATGATGAATCCTGATATTTATGAGATTGACGATTGGAAAAGCAGCATTTCCACTTTAGGAAAATTAAACGACAGCTACATGAGATTAACTTATTTCTTCACAAATACCTACTTTTCTCATTATGACGAATTTGTTGCTACTTTACTTTAAGGTAGCATCAAGTTAAAAAAAAAAAAAAAACTCACTCTGAATTCCAGCAAAATGTATGGGAGATTCACTGTTATAACACCACAGCTTTTTGTTTGATATGATGGCATACATTTGTAAAATATAATTTCATGCATTAAAATATATCGCAAATCCTTTATGAGATTGCAGTGTTGATTTTCATGTTTGCCATTGGTACCACCAGGTGGCAGAGTTCTCTGCACAAATAATATCTATTCTGCGTAAGAACTCCAGAAAATATAAAATGTGTATCTGTAACTGTATCTTACAATTTAGTCAAGCTTAACGTGCATATTTTGGTATCTGTAAAACATTTGTAATTAAAAACAGATGATTTTGTAAACTGGGCGCCAGTGTGTGTGTGTGTGTGTGTGTGTGTGTGTGTGTGTGTGTGTGTGTGTGTGTGTGTGTGTGTGTGTGTGTGTGTGTGTGTGTGTGTGTGTGTGTGTGTGTGTGTGTGTGTGTGTGTGTGTGTGTGTCAAGACCAGAGGCACATGACTTATTTGGGCCTCTCTCCTGACGTGTTCCCCAGTGACTAACAACTCCCACCAGAGGTGCGTACATGCAGCCCCCTCAGCTGTCAGCAGACACGCATCCCCCATAAAAATTACTAATAATACTGACCCAGCTTAAAAAAACAGTTTCCGCTGAGTAGAGTTCAGACATCTTTAAACACGTAATTATTTGCACTTTCTTTTTCTCTTGTTCATGTGAGCTCAGAGGGGGATAAGATTTATTTTTGAAGTGTGCAGGTTAGTGATGAACTACAAGAGGAAAAAAAATCCTGTAACCAGACGGATCCAGATCGCCTCGTAAATTTAACCTGTTAATCACAGAATAATGGGTTTGGGATGTTGCGGTTTTAAGCCGTATCATTTGTCATGTACACTTGACTACTGATCCAATTTCATATGGCCGTACAAAGAGCTGAGTTGACAAATACGATTCCTGTTTGGCAACAAACTGGTCGGTGTCAAAGTGCCTTCCTCATATGATCATCTGTTTGTCTTACCCAATTCTTTTCCAAAGTGATCAGGCTCTTTGTCTTTAATTCAGAGCAGCATAAGTACTTTATGACCCTTTAAGTCGACAGGTCTCATCTGTCCAGACCAAAGAGGTTTCTTCATTCATTCCTTTTCATCTAAAATATAATGTCAGCCTTAAATAGAAATGAAAAAAAAACTACATTTTGCTTCAATGGTTTGGTTTGTTGGACCATCCCTATTATTTTGGATTTCTATGCTTTTGTTTTTTTTTTTTCTGATTCCCCCAGTTCGTGTTGATCTGAGTTCTCCACCTACTCCCTTGGGTTTTGAACCAGTCACCACCCTCCCGTTGTGTATGTAAATCAATCAACCACACTGATTTGAAGCGAAATAAATCCAAAGATGTGGGAAGAAACATTTTTTGCTGAAAGCTATTAAACGGTGGTGATATATGCAAATCACACACAGGCAGGTCTATTCTTCTAACCTGAGTTTACACTTTCCCACATAGTTTATCCTTTTACATGTTTAACCAGCTCACCTTTGTCTTCACTCCTTCACAAGTGACATAATCAAATAAAAAGGCATGTAGAAAACATGGCTTCTCTCTGATTTCTATTTTTACATTGCAACCGCCTCAACCCTGAGCATCCCCACAGCGGTATTTTGGTTACAGTCTGGTTAGGCCTCCAGCAGCCTGCACAGCTACACACCGATCTTCCCACTCCAGATCAGTTGCACTCGTACACACACACACACACACACACACACAAATAGGTCGAGAAAGCACTTGAATGTGTGAGTGTGTGCGCCAAAAACCGTGGTCTATCTCACAACAGACAACCAAGTGTGAGTGAACGCCCGTCACGCGCAGCAGCACGCTATCAGTGTCTCATATGATGGGAAGGAAACTTCAAACCGCTCCTCCTGATATACAGAACTGGGCAGTTCTGCACGTTAGCAAAACAGGAAATTTCATGTTTCCTCTGCTGCTTATAGCAACAGTTTGCAAAACACCACTTCTGCATACACACACACACACACACACACACACACCACAAAGGCATAGTCACATTTTTCCATGGGATTACCAGGATGAAGGTTTGGATTGAAACATTTACTGATAAAAGTACAGCAATAGGACACAATCACACACATGAATTTCTTTAGGAGACGGAGATG
>NW_027615489.1:0-41570 GCF_965212315.1 Lampetra planeri | reverse complement strand
GTGGAGGTGACTGTCAAATGTAATGAAGTCAGAATTGTGAAAGTGAGGTCCTGAGTGAACTTTCGGTCCAGGTGACACCGGTTCCATTCAGAAACTCTGCCTTCCTTGTCTGATGAAGTTTTTCTGCAGTCGTCCCCCATCACCTCCTGTCCGCTGCTTCAGTTCAGTTCGTACAACAATGCATCCCAAATGTTTTATGGAGTGCTTTGGGGTGAGGCCTGGTGTAAATTATGACGCGGTGGAAGTCGTGCTGGCAGGAACCCCGTCTCTGACTCCCAGTTTAATGGTCTGCCGGGCACATCAACCTTGCTGATCGATCTCAGGCCTTCTTTCTCAGCTCTTTCTCCATCCTTCTTTGCCCTCTGTCATTCATAAGTCATACTGGCCCTCATGTGTTAAAGGCACAACAGAGAAATAATCATCTGACTCCATGGCTTTTTGTCTATGAATGTCCTCTCCTTCACATTGTGGGTGGGGTCGGGCCTTTTTCACGTTTTAATCAGAGAACGGGAGCTAGTGGAAAAAAAAATGAAAATAGGTCGATTTTGGTGTTTCTCTGGAAAACAGTTGCAAATTCCTGCTAACGCTCTCTTTCCACCATTTGTCTTCCCTCTTGAATACATACTTTTCTCCTCCCCTATCCCAGACGTCTGTGGGAAAATATTCAAACAGAGGCGACAAAGGCGACAGAAGCCTTGTGTTTAAAAGGCCACTTCAACAAGAGGGGGTATTGATGAAGTTTCCAGCAGAGGTTCAGCTGGCTGAAATACAGACTGACTGACGCATGACGTGTCAGTGAAGAGGCTGAAGGAAAAGACTCATATATTTTCTACATATTAGCACGTGCTTTACCTGCGTTCTCTTCGGAACTGAGCAGCGAGCCGACTCACGGCTGTGTCAATGACCTAAAGGCTGTCATCAACTCTAAGTTTCTGACCGAGCTCAACCAACAGCAGCAAAAATTTTCTGGTTTTATTTGTGTTTAATAAACATTTTCTGAAGATCACAGTTGTCACAGTGTGTCATTTTTAATTGTGTTAGTAACTGTTTTTGATTTTTTGTTTTATCCGATACAAAAACACATCATATCTCAGCTGTCCTGCTCTCTAAATATTGGTTGAAAACTTTGATCACTGTAATAAAACATGATGTATTCATATTTGACTTCAATTTTACTTTTAGCCTGATTCAAGAGAAATAAACAATTCAATTGTCAATGCGTCCATCAAATAAAAAACAAACCTCCAGTGCCTCACCTACAGGCAGCAGGTTCAGAGCGAAGCTGCACAACTGGTTAGTGGCACCTCACAGTGGGTTCTTGTTCTTTTGACAGAGAGATCGAAAGCAGCAGATAAATGAAAAGGTTAACTGTCAAACAGTAACATACGTGTCACCGCTTTGTGTCGGTTTGAGACGCAGCATCCTGACACTTTCATGGTCCCAGTCACTCGTTTTATGTAACCGTCATTGATGATTTATCTAAAAACCTGACTCTGTGCGTGACCGATGTGTGTGCAATGAAGAACTAATGGAATGAGTGATTATCTCTACATGCTTTTGATTGCCTTTATTGCATTACAACTGCATTACAATGTTTCAATAAATAAGTCACCAACCGTGCCATTAAATCAAAGCTTGATGATAATCGTTTCCATAGTTCAGATATAATCCATTTTCACACACAGTTTTTCCCAGCTCTCTGAAAACTGGCCAATGAAGTTCACAAGCCTCCATGTTCTTCATTGTTCATCATAAAGTTTCCTTTTCACCTCTGCTGGAGCGTTTTTCCATCATTATTTGAAGTTAAAATTAATTTCACTTATTGAAACAGAACAGCTGCTGCATCAGAAATGCAATCTGCTTCTTCTGATGGTGATTCATAGTCCTGTTTGTCCAAATCTATCCATCCATCCATCCATCCATCCATTATGCTGGCAGCCAGCTGACTAAGGTAGCCCAGTCCTCCCTCTCACCATCGCCATTCTCCAGCTCCTCCGAGGGAAAGCTGAGATATGCAATCCCTGCAGCGTACTCTGTGTTGGCGCCTCCTATCAGTTTGATGTTCTCAGAACAGTTCTCTAATCAGACCTCAGCTGTCTCGTTTCCACGAGAAGGAGCAGCGACTAGAGTGAATTCCCTCTGGAATCCCCCCCGTCTCACTCTTTCGATCAGTTACCAAAGCTCATGTCCGTTAGATGAGGGTCAGAACGTAAAGCATCAGACGTGTGCGGTTCCTTGCCTACTGCTGACGTCACACTGACCCGCTTCACTCCACAGTCATATCCGAGCAGTGAGAGCCACTAAGACATGGGTCAACACCGACCCGTTAACATAAGAGATGGTAACAGAAAACGAACCCAAGAGGAAGGTTAAAAACACGTCATAGGGTTTCTCACCATACGCCATATTCACTGTTTGCAGCAGTTCTGAGATCTGTTCATTCATGTATTTTTTTCTCCTTCAGTAATCTGTCTGACTTCCTCTTTTCTGTCCTCTGTCTTGCCGCCTCTCGCATCCCATCATTAACTGTAATTTGTCTTGAGGGTGGATCTGATGAGCCAGACAGGAGGTGAGACAGTTTAAACCACCAACAATAACCACATCATTCCAACCGTAATTCATAAGAAAGAACTCAGTCAGTACCCGATGTGTGTCTGCGTCTTTCTGTAGAAAATTACATCTTTGTTCTCTTGCTCTCTGTTTAACATCAACTGAAGCTTCTGAAGACGAGACATAGGTTTTTCTGCCGTGTGCCGATTCTGTGTGTCCCACAACAGCAGCAGAAATAGTTTGAGTTGCATCATGTTGTTTCCAGCATCACATTATTAATTCATTCAGTTTTGGTAAACAAGAAATGGAGCTTTGAATTTTTAAACGATGTGTCGATGCTGCTCCAGCAAAAAAAAGAGAGAGTGGGGGCTACACAGTGGTAGATGTGACAGTGATGCTGCTTCATTGTATTTTTCAGTACTTCACAAATATTTAAGTTTTGGTTTAGTAGTTTTAGTTCTTCCCATAACTGGAAGAATAGCTATGCTAAATCGATTTCTGATCATTCTGAACTGACAAACACATGTTTTTTCACAGTGAGGAAAGACATGCATACACAGGAAAACATAAACATACCTTCTTCTGATAGACCTGAACTAGATGCAACAGTCAGTACCAAATCAAAGAATACTAACACATCATAGAAAGCAGTAAAATAAACCTGCTTTAGACAAAATGACTTAAGAGCAAATATGAAAATGGATTTTAGTGGAAGGGAAATCTCACTATTTACAACAAGTCAACAAATTGAACACCTGACACTCGGTCATTAATGCTGGGCATTGGAGTCTCTCTCTGTCTGAAAGTGAACCATCATTTTGCCTTGAATTCATAAGATTCTTATAAGTCATTTAACATGAAAGCGTACTGAAAATGACCCAAGATGAGCGTGTCCTCTGGAGCGCACATCAAAGATTAGTAATAATTAAACCCTCCACAGCAAACATAGTTTCTCGGGTGAAAGTAGCTTTCAGATCCTGTCGGACTGCTGCTGCACTGTGACAGAACTTTAATCTGCTGAGGTTTTTTTTTCTACTTTTGACACTTTTTTCAACTTCAATGTTGGATGAAGCCAAAGAAGCACAACAGTTGTGAGACCACTTTCTGATTTAAAAACAACAGGAGCAGATGAAGATATTTTGCAGCAACAGTGAAGAGGAATCATGGCGGAGGACAAACAAATCGGCAGTATTCATACGTTTAATGCATGTGTTATGAGTCACATTCAGTGTGTGTCATATGTACCAGGATGTACATGAATGGTACTTGTTGTACATGTTGTTGTACATGCTTACGTTTCTTTTCAAAAAAAAAAAAAAAAAATGTAAACATCTGAGTGACGACTATGCAACATCTGTATGAGCCTCCTGATATCAGGTGAACTCACCAAACACATTCATCAACAAAACATGAGCGTGTTCGGGGATTGATTTCAAATAAATCACATCAAGCTGGGTGAAAAATGGTGGAAAGGATTTTTTGGTTGGGAGTGTGTGTGTGTGTGTGTGTGTGTGTGTACGGGGGGTCCTACAAATGAGGACGAGACAGAACAAGAGATGAAGAGATTTATGTCATTTGCAGATGATGGTGGATGTAGAAGAGTATATCAGCATGAAGGCTGAATGCAGATTTCAAAGCCTCCCTCAGTCAATTTCTCACTGTGTCGACTCGAATCGCCATTAACAAGGTGGTGGACGGACAAATAAGACAGAAATTACAGCAAACAGCGACAAATCTAATATTCATTTCACACCTTCCATCTAAATTCCAGTCCATTAGAACCTGTTGACAGGTAATCTGCCCGGTCCTGCAGGTTCTCCGACAGGCTGAATGCATACATAGTGATTTGCAAATGTTACAAAAAGAGTTAATGAGTGTGTATTTACGAAACCAAGAATCCTATGCAGCTGTGATGATCACCTTGTCTGCAACAGACTCTGACTCCTGACTTACGGAAAGTGACATTACTGGTAATGATGAGACCTGCACAGATACACAAACTAATCTGCAGCATTTAGTTTTGCTGGGCTCCTTTGGAGTGGAGGAGGGAAGGTGGAATATATAAGGACATAGGCCAAGAGAGGGTGAGGTCAGTTGAGGGCACGTGTTCCATATTGTGAGGCGGTGCAGTTCTGGCTCAACAAGAATCTGCTGGTGGATTGAAGTGCTGCTGTCAGGGACAGTGCTGACAGTGCAAAAGTCACAGGTCAGACCAGGAGACAGATGAGGAGCTGATGGATGAAGAGAATGGTTAAAAAAAGAAAAATGATGTCCTGTCACTAGTCTGGCCTCGGCAACTAGAGAACTGCTGTGGGTCCAGATGTTGACACATTAGTCATATGCTACAAAGCACTTTCAGGACTGTGACTCGTCATTCCTTGAACGCGTAATGGTGCATCTGATTCATTCTGCTTTAGAAACAGCAGCAGAGGTAGTACCAACAAGATCGTCCCTCCATTCAGCCCCCGCTCTATTAATGTAAGAACCAGTGCAGCACGCCGGTGTGATGTTTTATTATCAGGAGATCTAATAAGATCATTAGAAGCAGGCAGCGATACTTTCAGCAGCTATTAGGAATGAGAATGTGGAGACAGTGAGGTCTAGCTAAGGTTAAAGGTCTTAATTAGAACAATTATAGTGTCAGAGGACGCAATGGTTGCTAAATCTGCAGTCTGTGACCAAAAAAGTCAGTGAATTCTGGCATGCCGTCTTAAAATTAAACAATGTAGTAAATAGTATTTGAGCCTAAAGGAGTCAAATGAAGCAACGCCACACAAGCACAGAATAGTTCATCACATAAATATACTCATATGAAATACAAAAAGGACATGAGCACACATTCAAATGAGCATGAGGCTGATGACTGATGAATGGATGTGATTAATGGATGAAGGGACATCAGAGAGGACAGGTAGACAAGGACGCTGGAGAAGATCAGATGGAGAACTGTTGGCTGACTCCCCTTCTGAACATATACACACACACACACAGACACATACACACCCCAAACAAAGGGGCCGTAGAATTGGTGACCTTTTAACTTGATTTCCACAGTAATAAAAATGCTCAGCGAGACATTGAAAGAAAGAGCAGCTTTTTAAAGGAGCAGCTTGAGACATCGGTGGGATGTCTGTGTTCGATATGTGCCTGCATGGGTGACCTTTCCCTAATGGGCCCTGCGACTGATGCAGCAACAGCCCACAAAACCAGAGACTATGGTGTTTGGAGAAATTTGGCATCGCTCAAAGAAACTGGAAAATATTGGACTTTTAGATTCTGTTTCATGTTTCATTTGCCCTTTTCATTCCTGCTGTGCATCACCCCGCAGAACAAATCACACCTTGTGTTCACACTACGTTCCTCTAACAATAACTGATCACCTCGACCTATATGGCAGCTTTAACAGAAAGTCATATGAGAAGGATTATATCGCATTGTCTATGTATCTGTTACGTTTTCATACGTATTTTCTTTGTCAGATTTATGAGGTGAAGATATTTACATCTGAGTTAACATATAACCTGATGCATCACATTGAGACACTCGCCACATCCACATCAGGCACAATACGTGTCTACCTGAGATGATACCGGTGTCGCAAGCATCCAGATGGGTTTACTCAAATCAATAGTACTTTAAAGAAAATCAGACTTGAAGGCAGACAACAAACCATCAAACCAGTCGCATGTTGAAAGACAACCATCAGAGACTCTCTGGGCTGCAGCACAGTATCAGATTCACAGTCAAACCCAAGGAACTCTAAATCAGACTTCCAACTGTGCACACAACATCAACTCCAGTTCTGACTCCACACGCAAACATCATGTCTCAGCTCATTTCCTGCTTGGGGATCTTACATATGAGGTAGCACTGAAGGAGAGAATCGAGAGTCGGTATTAGAAAAAGTCCATCTCATTCTTGCCTACCAACAGCCGCAGCAATCTAAATGAACAGCTGACATGCAGTGCGGCACCAGCCAATACAGCAAACAGACAGCTGGGAAATTGTCTGCACAACATAACGGCCTTGTGCCTCTTATGGTTTGGATCCTGCCACATCAAGCTGCCTGGATGTTCCTCCATGTGCGTGAGGGGGAATGGCACCTCATAACTTGCAGTCCTTCATTTGAAATCTCATCGTAATATGTTATCGTGACTGGTTTACCCGTGGAGTAAATCCAGACATCTCACTGTCACGTTTTGTAGGTTTGAGAAGATATGAGTGTCGTCAGTATTCCATGTATTTTTGCTCTCCAACTCAAAATGAATAAATTCCATGAGGCACTTTCATTCTGATTCTTCTGATCAGAGAGAATAACATTGGACCTTTTTGTCCCTCTTAAATTAAATTTTAAAATATAAATTACTAATTTATTGTCAGAGAACTATAACTGAATGGATTTCTTTCCTCGAATAGATACAGTATTTCACAAATCCTCAGCCTGAAGACTCTGTATTTACTGTATGTACTTTTGAATTCTTGAGTTTTTTCTTTGGTATTTTTCAGAGAGGATGAGAATGTGTTGCTGCTCTTAATGAAATCAGAGAGGAGAGATACCTGTGTTCATACGGGCTTTAAAAGGAATATGTCTTTCTGCCGTTTTCGTTTTCAATGTGAGCAGTGTTTGCTGATACCAGGAACGTCACTTTTCACCACGTTGATATTTTCCAGGCAGATTGCTGACAAGTGTCACATGTCAGTGGTTTGATGACAGATGGAGGAATGGTGCAGAGTCTATTTTTGGGACGCTGACTGACATGCCAAGTGGTGAAGAAATCAGGAAAATGACACGATTGACGCAGCAGTCAGGCTTCCTGATGAAGCAAAACAACGGAACAGTATTTTGTTCACAATGTCCTTTTTTGCTCCAACATGTGTGAACATTCTACCAGCAGAAACACAAAACATACTGACGGTAATTAGAGATCACACCCAGATGGTTTTCTTGTGACGTCATCACCATCGTTATCACCATCATCACTGGCCACTTTATAAGGGACCCTGTACAATCTGTCTCATGCACCTGCTCTGCATTGAACTGAATTAGATCTTGAATGAGTTGATGACAGAGGAAAGGAGAAAAAGGAGGCAAACACATTCACCCACTGAGTGTGACGCTGTCTGTGTGTTCACACAACTTGTAGCGCCCAGCTCTGTCTGCTGCATCATGATATTTGCTTCCAATTAATGAACTAATCAAATTTGGTTGATTCATGGTTGTTTTATTAAATGTTTATTCATTGTGATTCCTCTTGAAAATATGATCAGGAAACAGACCCTGCTGCCTGCTGTTTGTCTTTTAGGACACTAAAACACATAAAACACTAAACCACCTGTAGATATATACATGTCTTACACCAATATATACATACATTTTTCAGTATTTTTGTTGGAGGTAATTTTCTGTCATCTTATTAAATGCGGTCTGATTTGCTGTTTTGGGCTGGTGTGTTTATGAATGTTACCGGTTCTAAAAACAGGACATCAAATTATTCAAATCCTAAAATTACCGGAGGAGCACCTGCAGTCCAGAGGATAACAGCTAATCAGCTGACCTGTGAACCTACAAACATGCCTGTGCATGCAGATTCAGACATGTCACCATCAGTCCATGAAAGCCTGAAAGCCAAGAGACAGCCAACTGATAAACACGTTTGGGGAAAAGTCGCAATCACGAGAGAAGCCTGTCAGCTAAGACACACAAACATCTCAGCTGTCAACCAAAGAGGCTTTAACCCCCTTCAGGCGTCTCCATTCTCCTGTTGTGTTTATAAATGTGACATAATAGTGTCATTTTATCATTCTCCAGTCTCTGGAATTCCTGGGGGACGACCAATCAGGAAAGAGTGGCGAGCAGCTTAGTACCGAGCGAGGCAAACTAAAGGCATTCCAGAGGGAGCAGACACGTGACACAGTCAACGTGGCAATCATACAGTGGGTGACTATCGGTGTTTACGTTTACTGTTGGATAAACAGCAGCAGCTCAGAAAGTCACTGCAGTATGTCAGAAGCTGCTGGTCCAGGCCACAGGCACGGGAAGTAACTGTTCTCATTCACGGTTTGTACATAAACCAACATAACCAGCAACCTTCAACAATCATCAACAACCATCAACAATCATTGACAGTCATCGGCAAGATTATAAGATGTCCTTGAAGGTTCTCAGCAGTCCAGGTCATAGTGACTTGTTGTGTTGTAGTCAGTTTAGAGCTGACAAATCTTCAGAAAACTAGCTGCCTATGATTTAATCCAAGAAAAAAAAGACATCAGCAACCATCAGAAAGCATCCATAACAATAGCAGCCATCAACCACCATCAGCAACCATGAACAACCAGTCAACAACCATCAACAGGCAATACGAATGGTGCCACTGGTTTCACTGGCATTACTGGTTAAAATGATAATGATTCTATTCTCACAATACCAAATGTATGCGGAGGGTGAATGATAAATATACAAACTCTAAACATGGGGATTGTGCCAGTATTCTGTGTTTACTCTCATCTAATGGAAGAAACATTGATGACTTCCACCAGATTACAAATCAATAGATTAGCTAAACACATTATAAATCACACTGCGGCTGCTTTAGCCGAGTAATGGACTCGTCTGCATTGATCTCAGCATAGATTTAATAACATTCCCACAGCTGGTTGCTGTCTGAATGTAGTTCTCCAGGACGTAACCACACATACGTCTCTCCATCTGGCAGCTTGCAGACTGCAAGAACCAACAGTGAGAAAGACATTGAAGAAGCTGATGACAAATATTCTTTATTGAACTTGACCAAGGAGGGTTTAGGCAACTTCACCTGTAGCCCCCCTTGCTCAGGACATATTTCAGTCACCTGACAAACTTGTCAGACTAAATCATCTTCTCTGAAAACCCATCACAGTGCAGCACAGAGAAGTGTTGTGTGTAGCAAACTAATTAAAGGAAAAGTAGTAGGGGCACACAGAGTATGTATGTTATTTAGTTTAATTTAGTTTTTTCATCATATGCCTTCATGCTTTGCCTGTTCACTCATGTGTCCATCACAGTGTACACATTGATGCAGCAACATAAGCGGTTACAGCTGCTCCAGTCGGGAGACACAAATACACGACTCACTCGTCGTCCACTAACAGCCACATTAAAAAATAATGATGTTGGCCAATGATATGACCCCGACTTACTTTACAGCCAGCCTGCTGCAATAAAATTACCTGTGTCAAGCTGTTGCCATGGTGACACTGAGTAGAGAGCTAAACAACCCTCAACTGGAATAAATAAAATCCAATAGTGTCAAACGTCCTCTCTGCCCTTCTGACTGCTGCTGAAAGAGAGCGAGCAAGTGGCGCCCATAACTGTCTTCGGATTGACAGTGTTCTCGTTAACGGCACCAGGTCCGTGACAGGTTCCCTCTCCACCTATTTTCCACGAGTAGAACTACTCATCCAGGTCAGTGTACATTTACGGTACGGAGGTGATTAATCTCCCATCTAAAACGCTTCTTCAGTCCTGTTGTTTTTGTATCGTATTTTTCCACTTTCACCGAATAAGATGGACTGTGTAAAGTCCAAACCTATGGAGTCACATAGGTTTCACAAGTCTGTGAAATGTGTCCGTCATTTAGTGATATTTGAGTATGAGAGAATTATGAGGTTGGCTGAACAGTGCTGCAACAGCGCTTATCCCAGTTAGAAGACTCATGCAAACACATACATTGTCACAGAATTCTTCATAGTATCCCAAGAGTCTTTCCACAACAGGAGAAAACTTCAAAAAATTCAAAATTCAAGGTGAGTGTTGTGCTTCGTCAAGAAGTGCATCCAACATTAAGCAAAACATTGTTTTGGCTGTCTTCTGATTTTACGTCACTGGCGACAATAAAAGGTCTTCATTACATGACGTGTATGTCTGGTGACTTCAGCTATAACATGAACCCATCCACATGGACTTGGACCAGTGTCGAGTGCCATCACTCATTTTTCAAGGATGTGAACAAACTTCCCGTCACCTTACCCACAAATAACCAAAGTTACAACACTCAAAGAAATAAAGCCATGACGACCTCAATGAGCAGCCCTTTGGACAGCATAGCTGACACTACTCTGCATCGTGTGTGTGAATACAAACACTTGAGTCATATATGTCATCCAGCAAAACAGATTCAACAGTACGTACATTCCAAACTGTCAACGCTGCGCTGCACGCAGACAAGCCAGAGCAAAGAAATGACATTTTATTTTGACCTCGGCTGAAGCGGTTGTGTCTTTTGAACCTGATTTAGATCATGGCGGTTCACTGTTATGACCTACAGCTTCCGTTATAGCAACAGGGGCAAAGTCACTTGGATGGTGCTGCACGAGCAGGGTGGCGCCTGAGGTCACAGCAGCTGTCCGCAGTGAAAAATGGGCAGTATCTGAACTGGGTCACCGTTAGCAGTGAACACAAGCTGCGGCAGAAGAGACACAACGACACGTATGTGGCCATTGTCATCGTTTCTATCATGCTCATTTACAGCAACGGAGCCCTTGTGATGAAGCAGCGTGGCGGAGTCGGTGAGGGTTATTCAGCATATTTATGTAGGTCACTTCTGACTGCACATCTCAAAACGCGCTGAGGTGTTTCTCTTTAGTTTCTCTCATCACCGCATTCAGCACTTTCCAGCCATGAGAAAGTTAATCGCCGTAAAGTAACAACTGCTCTGACTAAAGCTGTGAAAGTGTTTTTGCATTTTGCAGTTGAACAAGTTCAAAGACAGATGTTAAAAACTTAAAGCCCCACAGTACTAGATTACGATTCTTTGATTCTCAGCAGATGATGTCTTCATATGATTGCAGAAGACACATCCCGGAATTACGTCCGTACGGCTTTATATCTACACGAACAGGAAGCTGTGACTAACAAACTCCTTAGTGGCTCAGTGCCCAAACATTTCCTCTACAAACCACAGATTTCACAAACAGTGACATTTCCAGAAACAGAAACTACACGCACAAATGTTCACACTCCATCATCCATCTGTTGGCAGTCACAGTGTACGTGTGTGAGGGTGCAGTACATGTGAGTCTGTGTGTGTTTGTGTAGTATGTGTGCATGTGTGTGTGTGTGGCATGCAGGTAAGTGCCTTGGAGGTATGAATATGAGGAAGCAGACAGTGAAAAATAGCCCCCAGTCCCGTCACCATATAAATTACACACTATGCTCCTCTTAGAAACAGACCCATCTCTGCAGTGTGTGACGGGAATGCAGTGAGATTATTAATTCTTCAGGCTATGTGGAGCATCGCAGGACCCTTTTATTATGTACAGTACCTCACTGAGCGATTCGTGGAGGGATGGGATGGGGATGGGGGTGGTTTAGCTGCTGGTCAAAGTCTATCATCCACCAGAAAGCATTCCAATTCAAATGAAGTCGGTGTACCAGGTATGGTCACTAGTGGTTACTAATGACCTCTAATGAACCTCTCAGTTGTGATCGCTCAGTGGAATAACAAGCTTTAGATTTAGTTGCATATGCTGTGTGCAAGCCTTTACTTTAGTAGGACTTTCCTCCCTTTAAATTAAAAGTTTACATGGTAATTTTAATGCTGATTACGTTACACAGCCCAAGGGATCAGTAATCCCGCCAAAAAATAGATGCATAATTTGCACGGCCATCAGTTTCAGTTTGAGGCACATTTTTGGAAAAGTGAGATATGATGTGTGTTTGTGTGAAGTCTTGGAGAAGTCATTTTGTCAGCCTGATGGTAGTTTGCGGAGTTAAGACCCTGTCAGGTATTTTTTTTTCTCCAAACAAACAAGATTACGCCGCTAAACAAATCAAATCAAATCATTTTTATCACTGCATGTCAGATGGTTTGTGTGCGTGTGTGGTCATCAATTTTCTGTAAACTACCAGTAGTTTAACCATGTGGATGTATACTCTGCTCATCATCTCAACTGCTGATTTCAGGTCAGTAAAATTAATGATCAAATGGGGAGTTGCAACTATGGCAACTATATCAGTGTCTATAAATACACACAGATATATATACATATATATATATATATGTAACAAAACAACAAAAAATGCATGTGTATGTGTGTGTATATGTACATGCATATACACACGTATATATGAAACCTGTTTGTGTGGTTCTATGGTGTGGCCCCTCTGACAGACAGCCGTTAGAGTTTTCTGTGAAGTAACAGCGAGGGCAGCTGAGCAAAGTGGGGTCATTTGCCATGGCTGGATGAAGTTCAGCGAGTTCAGATCATACAGTGTACCATTTCATTTGCATGTAAATGAATCTGTGCACACCTGACCTCTGACCTCAAGAAACTGATTCATGTCAGCAGGTTATTTTCTAAGAAAGTCTTGGTTCATGAGAAGTTATCTGTGTATGTTCCGCCCATGGGGTTGTTACATCAGTGTGAATTTGATCTTTTCAATCATACGTGGGTCTAAATCAGATACTGTTTGGATTTATTGGAATGTGACTTTAGTTTGAAAAGTAAGGTGACCTATATCAGAATTAATCAATCATACTGTTGTATTCACAGCCAATTGAGATTCTCTTTCTACATTCTTCTTTCTTTATTTCAGCCGACTCAGATGTGCACGAACTTTGTACTATTTTTAATATATTACATATTTGTTTTTTGGGATGGCTTACTGTTTTATTTCATTCAGACACAGCACAGCAAATTGCATTGTACTTGTACGATGACAATGAAGTCTATTCTATTCTATTTACGTCCCTTCAGATCGCAGCCATCATATTTATGCACTGGTTGTGGAGGGACAGTGAGGCTTTAAACCGCATCTACAGAACGAGATAAAGACGAATAGTAATCTTTTCTTCAGAGAAGAACTGAGAAGACAAACAAGTGTGCTTTTGTTCACTGCATGAATTCAACTCAATACCGCAATTCTCACGAAGAACATTTGTCTTAATAATACAATTCTAAAAAAAATCTTAAAAATATTTTTTATTTTTTTAAAAGAGTAAATTTGCTGAAAAGAAGTGAAGATTGTCTGTAGGAGAAAATCAGTAGGAGTAACTGAGGTGACACATTTGTGTGAGTAAAACTTGAGGGCTCATATCTCTTCTTATTATGGTTTAATGAGGATCTGACAGTCATGACCTCATGGCTCCACCTACACATAAACCTCCGAAACAGAACACACATAAACAGAAAGACGCAGCCAAAACTCAAACTTTTTGCTGCACAGGCATATAAATATTGATTTTTTTTTTAAAGCTACGCTTAGCAGTTTCACAAAATATAGGGCTATAAAGCTGTTATCGTGTTTGATGAAAATTGAATTTCTTGAATTTATTTGATAATTTCTGTCTCTCTTTCTGTTCATTCTCCTCCATGTTTTCATCTGCTGAACGTATGTGCTGTTTTCTGACACATAACGACTTTTAAACAATCATCAGCAGCACTCATGTTCACTCCCGTCTTCCTCCTGTTCTTTACTCCTTTACATCTGCTGCATGTGACGCTCCCATTCTTCCTTCGTGAACATGTTGTGTCCACAACAACATGAAATAATGTTGTTGCTCTTCACTGGATTTACACACTTAACCTTCCGCTGGCAGAATGTTTTTCACATTCACTTTGTTAAAAGAGCACGTTCAGTGAACACTCGTTAACGAGAACTCACCTTGCTGCCAATTTAATGAGCACGGCAGAACGAAAAAGGGACACACTTTCTCATTGAGTTTACGTCTGATATGTAATTTGCTTCAAACCTGGTAATTTTAATTGATGTATTGTGCATGAAATGAGGCTGTGTTATCCATTCCTCTGGAAATTAAAGCCATATCTGCACTTTCCCGTTCAGACGCTGCCGCTGTCAGACAGGCAATTCATTCTGTCTTAATCTGGTATTATTATGGAAATAATAAGCAATCAGAAACATTTCAACGGTAAATTGAAAATGGAGCATATTTCAGCAGCAAACAATTCACCAGTGACAGTAAATCCGGTGGTGCTGAGCTCGGGGAAACATTTGGCACGGCTGCTTCATGTATTGAATCCCACTGAGACACAAGCTTTAGGCCAGTTGATCCAAGTGTCTGATCCGCAGCGTCTGTAACGTGATCAGATGCTTTGTGCTTGATTTTCGTTTTATCCAGAGAGCACGGAGCAGGAAGTGGTGGTTGTAATGGCTGCTGTCAGACTTCTTATGAAAGAGACGCACACACGTGTTCTTAAGTGGCACTAAAGATTTAAGAGCAGTTTTCTCTACGGTACAGAAGAAAATGTGAGTGATCCTGTTTTAATATGTAATATTTTTGACTGCCTCTTTCATATCAGTGCTGCATTTTACAAAGAGCTGTTTTGTTTTTTTTTAAATACCATCCAACCTGTTACCTCTGTAAACAAATCTGTCTGAAACCCCATGTTCAACAAGTTTAACCTTAGTGGTGCAAAAGAGCCAATCCCAGCTGACATGGTGAGAGGCGGGGTCACCCTGGACTGGTCACCAGTCAAATGGCTGACATACAGCGACACACTCACATTCACACCTGTGCTCAGGTTAGATCAGTGGTGTCAAACTCCGGTCCTCAAGGGCCGACTATCCTGCATGTTTGAGACGTCACCTTGCTCCGACCTCACCTGAACCAATCTCTGTGAAGTTCTGTAGAGGCCTGACAACGAGCGGTTGATTTGAATCAGGTGTGAGAGTTTGACACCCATAGTTTAGAGTTAGTGAACGATATGGTTTAGGTCTGTGGAAAGAAATCTGAGTACTTGGAGGAGACCCACGCAGTCCGCCAGTGTTTGAAGACATTGAGGAATAATGTCTTGTAGTCACTGATCAGTCATTACTTAAACCCCAGATAATCAGAATTGTAAACATTTGAAATCCAGGTGCTCGATGATATAAAACGACAACAGTTCTTGTCTCCTAACTGGGTGTTGTAGCCTCTCCTGTTATTACTGCACAGGATGTGTTTGAAAGTTATGTGGACTAGAAAAAATGGCTGTAATATTTATTCAGTGACAACGTTCAGCTCTCCCATTGGTGGGATGCTGGTTACATGTTAACGTAACAGTAGCTGCAGATGATTACCGTACGTTTCCAAGTTGTTGAACAAACACATTGTCCAGATTTTGCCTTGTTTATCTGCTGTGTTATGTCCATTTCAATTTTCCTCTGAATGTCAGTGAGCAGCAGCTGCTTCCTTGTCAAATCCGTCTGCCTCTTTATCTCTCTATTTCTCTCGTTCCGTCTGTCACACACATAAAAACTTTCTCTGACTTTTTATGGGTGTCACAGTGTGCACATCCCTTCTTACCTCCATCTTTCTTCCCTCACAGCTCATCAAACCCAATCACTCTGGTGGCATCCAGTTTGGTTAAAGAATTACAGAGTCGCAGAGCTGTAAAAACCTCCCCAGATGTTCCATCCACATGACTGGACAAAGACAGTGTTGCTAGCAGGGGTGACTGGGAGGGCAGGACAGACTGGTACCAACTAATTAAAGAAACTCCACGCCGTCGCTGTTTTTTAGTGTTGTTCCTGGGTCCCGGCTGGCTCGAGTAAAGGCTTGTGACCCGTAAAGAGAATGAGACAAGTGACCCGCGAAAGACCACAGGAAATAGTGTGTGAGGATGGAGAGAGATGGAGGGAGAAAGAGAGGAGAGAGGGCAAGAAAGAGACAGAAAGGCATGCGATTAGCAGGACAGCAGGACAGAAATATCAGACAGTCTGTTCACTGTTGGTACACAAAGCTTTAAAAGTGTTTGCACTATAATCTGGATATTTCCTATGTAATCCTGTCCATGCAAGGTTTAGTTTCAGAAATGTGTGAGATTATTGATTTTGAAAAACTTTTTTCCTTGTTTTTCATCAACAGTTTCAGAAACAGTTATTATGCCGGTTTGTGTAAGTGATTAAAACAATGAAGTGTTGTAAATGTGTGTCTGTAAGATCTAGCGGGGTGTCAGTGTTTGGTTATCGATGTGATTTATCATTTTCTTTTCTCTTCTTATTTTTTTTATATGAGCTCTATCCCATGTGAGTCATTTGTTCTTTGTGCACTGTCATGTTAAAATGACATTTTGACTTATAAAGTAGACGAAGTGCTATATTGGATTTGAACGTGCTTATTTGTCCGCTGCAGCTCGATCACTTTGCATTTGAAATATTATGATTTAGAACTAGTTCACAGCCGGTTGGATTCAAACCATCAAACATCACTTTAAATGCTTTCTTTCCCCCGCTATGGGTAGTTTTATTCCTCTGCAGATTTGCCAGACTTCTAATTTGTGTAGTAAATTTCACGCTGCACCTCTGACCACTGTGGGAATTTAACCTTCATTGTCAGATTGGTTTTAGCGTGACATTTCTTTATGTTCCTCCCAATGAACCATGTGGATTGGCATGTGGTGTACTTAGAGACTTATTTAGATGTTAGTGGAAACTGGACCAGCAGATGATTTTCCTCCTATTATTTTGTGAAGCCCCACAGGGATTCAGAGGTAACCTTTTGTGCCAAGAAAATGCATCCCATGTTGTGCTTCAGAAAGCTAAGCCACACTCCAGGGCATGTTCACTGCACTAAAAGCACTTTAAAGGTCTGTAGAAATTCTTGTATTTGAGCCTGCATGATAATAAAAAGCCACTTTGCCCGTCTGATTCGACATTACCGGCCCCCTGGTCCAACACTTAGCCCCTAGCAACGCATCAGCATTCATAATGAGACTAAGGAAACCGTTTGCTCGTCACAGCTAAGTGCTGGGAAATGCGCTCTGTCACTTTTATTTTACTGCCCTTATGGTTAGTCCATCTGATAAATGCACAAAGGCAAGTCGGAATACATGCATAAACTTACATGGACATTTACTCACAGTTTTTTAAGTCGACCCTGACCAATAATCCCTCGCCTGTAAAAAGGAATCTGTCCATAAAAGGTGCAAAGTTGTAAATTAGAACTACTGAACCTCCACCTCTTTTTTCTTATCTCTTTGGTTTCTCTCTTTCCATTCTCACTGAAACAGATAAATGGACTTCATATGCAATCTGTTCATATTCATGAAATAATAGTTTCAGTCACGTGTCTTGAATCACAATGATCACAGTCATTTCCATCACTAAACTATTCAACAGACTTTCTGATGAACAGTCGATATTGTTGTTGTCTTAGCAAGATGGCACAGGATCTGGTACAGGAAGACAACGTCCACGCTACAGTTCTTGTGTAGCTAGCACAGTTAACCCACGGAAAAGGTGGGTGGGTCTGCGTGGGTTCTCTCTGGGTTCTCTGGCTTCCTCCCACCTCCAAAAGCATGCTGAGGTTAACTGGTCACTCGAAATTGTCCACAGGTGTGAATGTGTGCGTGAATGGTTGTCTGTCCTTCATGTGGCCCTGTGATGAGCTGGTGACCCGTTCAGGGTGTACGCTGCACTTAGTCTGTTGACAACTGGGATCGGCTCCAGCACGACCACGACCGGTAACCGGAGCAAGACGGTTCAAGGTGGGCCAAGGACAGAAATCACTATAAATAGAAACATTTTAAACATATGCTTCAATTTAGGAGCCAATCCAACTCTTCCTCTGGGATACGCGTGATATGAGAACTGCAGTAGGAGTTATTTCGTCAGGTACACACACACACACACACAAACGGAGCTGGCTCTCCTTGACCATTTGTCAAACGGTTCTGTGTCTTGCTGGAGTTCCTGTTGTACTTTACACTTCAGCTGCTCTCATCTATGTCAAGGTGGTCTGGAACACTCGTTGGTCTATGAATTCATGTAGCAGTTTATGTTTAGTCTGATCCTGACCCCACCCCCCCCACACTGACACACACATTATTCTGTAGGCTGCCGCCAAAGCAAAGCAATGCTGAAAATATATTTTTTTCTGTGTTACAGTCAGTGTGTGTGTGTGTGTGTGTCTGCGTGTATCTGTGTGTCTAGGTATGGGCGTGAGTGTTCCTGTGTGCGTAGCAGTGGAACAGAAGATCTGCCATCTGGTAAAACCCTCCACCTGCTCAAATGCTGGTGGTCCTCTACTCTGTGTTTGTGCGTGTGTGTGTGTGTGTGTGTGTATGCGGGGGTGGGGGGGTGGGGGGGGGGGGGGCAGTTTGGTAGCATCGTGGTGGTCCTCTAAATCCCTGGATCTGCCACGGTCTGATTGAGCAGAGAGGTGTGTGAAGGTTTTTTTTTTTTTTTTTCCTGCCAACATTTCCTAGCTTGAAAGAGCTCAATGAAAATCTGTAAATCTGTAAAATGGCATCTGTGAAGGAACATTATGGAAGTATCAAACACCATCACCGTTCTGTCAAACTAATACACACAAACTAATCTGTGCTTGGTTCATCATTTGTCAGAGCAGCGTCATTAAACATTTTCACATTAAAAACAATTGTTTTGTTTGTGAAGTCACTCTGTCTGTCTGTCTGTCTGTCTGTCTGTCTGTCTGACCCTGTCTGTTCCTGCACTATGGCATTGTGGTTGGGCAGATATGATGTGTCACTCTTTTCAAGAATACTGAACATAGTCGTTTACTTATTGTTACTTCAAAAATAAATCACATGGGTATTAAACAGCCTGTATTGTTTCTTCTCGTTTTCTGTCAAATAGTCTTGTAACTGGGATTAAATAGTGAATTAGTAGAACACTGCAGACACGCTCTTACACTCTTATGTAACCAACATAAGGTTGTCCAGGTTCAGAAAAGACAGAATGAAGGGACGAGTTCATTTAAAGTTACAAAGTTAACAAGGACGACAGCTCAGCAGAGGCTGTGGACGCACAAGCAGCGTGTCGGGTTGTGTGCTCGGGAGCGACGACCATGACAAATGATTTAGCAGCCGGAGGTGGACTCACCGCTCAGTGCTGAGATCGCAGCTGATTGATGACACTTCATCATTGGACCAGTTTTGCTGTCACGCAGATTCCCGTCACACCACAGTCTGGCCTTTTGGCCACTGAGCCAATGAGGTGAGCGGCCTTGTACACGACGACCTCAGCAGCGGCGATGATGGAGTAACATCCCCCTCATAGACATTGTTCCACATAAAATTTATCGTTACACCAGCTTGATGACCTCGGTGGACTCGCAGCAATCTTTCAAATCCCAAAATGTTTCCAGCTGTCTGTGATTGTACACTGATGTTGAAAAATAGTAATGTGACTGGTGGAAGTTGCCTGTTGTTATTTTTGTGTTCAAGTGCTTTAGAACACGATGTGAAAATGGCCTCTAATCACCCAATTGCTTGTTTCATTTACTGTCACTTGAGATCGTCACCATCGATTCCTCCGAAATGAAGCAGCATTCGGAACAGCACTGCCTGAATTATCTGCCTGCTGATAGAATGACTTTTGTTTGTGGGGGGGGGGGGGGGGGGGGGGGGGGTTCGTGGTTACCGTTAACTTCCTGTGGCGTGAATGACGGCACAAAAGAACAAAGAGCAACACGTCTGATAGATAGTGTCATCAAACGACGGGGAACAGAGGGAGGGCAAGCAGAGAAAGGGAGGCCAATGGAGAGATTAGAGGCGAAGGTTGGGGGGGGGGGTGGACACCAGAGAGATGGATGGATAGAGAAAGACAGAAAAAAAGACAGGGGTGATCATGGGATACACAGGAAGAGAGGGAATGTTCAGCCGCTGACCAAATGATTCATGACAAGTGAACTCAGCGCACAGACCTGAGGGGTCACACGGGATCAGAATGGGGAGGGACAAACTGAGAATGAAAATGAAGACTATCAGAGTGTGCAGACTAAAAGCCGCGACCATGGGGTGAGTCCAGACGTTTGTGTTTTAAAAGAGGAATTCTGACCGACCGTCTGAGAATGTGAGCAGAAACCCTCATCAGACCAACCCCTTCGATTCAAGTGTGACGTGAGGTCTCCCGCCGCGTTCTTCTGCACTCCATTGTTGCGACTTACTGGAATGCCTGTTTTTATCAGGTCCAACCAATCAGAACATTCCTCTCTGCCATCGGTAAGATATGTCCCCCCAGAGAATCACTAATCGCTGGATGTTCTCTCATCTGAATCAAATCACGGTACAACAGCAGTCTGTCACCTCCTCTTGACCCTGACCCTGACCTTGACCACCTCTACTTGCCTGAGTTTCTGCCATGTGATTGGATAGACATCTTCTGTATGGAGCAGCTGTGTATTTGTGTAACCAGCATCAATGCGAATAATAGTGCAAGTTTTTATAGAGCCAATAACTGAAGCATCAATAATACTCAGACACAAATTGACACTTGAGTGAACGACACATGTATTGTAACACATAAAAATACATGAAAAAAATACATGAAAAAATTTGACGTCTGATCCTTGGGGCCATAAAGTTCAAATAGTAAAGCCGCTAGAAGCAAAGGTGTAGCTATTACAAATTTCGCCTTACTGACAAAGAGTAAAACGATAGTCCGGGTGACACTCGGAGTCCCGGCTAACCTCCTGACGACAGACTGGTGTGTCCAAATGATTCTGTAGGTTAATCCCAACAAGGTGAAGCGATTGATATGATAGAATATGATTGGCTGAATGCGCACCCCACAGCCTCGCGATTGGTCAGACATGAAACTCCCTCCCTTTCAGTTTAGATTACCTTGCTACATTCACTTGAAATCAGAAAATCAAACTGACATTAAAATAACCAAAATAATAACTGCATTAGAGCTAGTCCTAACTTTGTGTTACATTTGCATGAACACAGAGAATGCAATTAATGTGCATGAAAAAAAGAGAGCAACTGGATGAGTGAGGTGCCCGGAGGCCATTCCCTGTGGATGGACATTGGTGTTGTGTGTTTGAAGAATAATGGCCCATCACCAAGGTCCGCAATAACAGGTCAAGCAGAGGGTCAGTACAAACACACCATTAGTAGAGAAAGGACAGGCTGCAATACAGGTAATCATCTCGCATCAGGGGAAATTAAATGGGAGATTGGCTGCAGAAGCATTTCCTGTTCACTTTAACCCATTTTGAAGACCGCACTCAAACTGAGAAAAGGTAAAATAGGGACTCATTGTGCACCGATATAATTAGAGTCATTAAATAATCTGTTGTGATGTCTGTTCCAAACATGTCTGTTTGGAAAAGGACGACTGCTGCTCGCAGCTTCCAACTCATCCAGCAGGAGATTGGATGAACTGTGGAGTCTAAAGGCACCCCATGATGACGCAGAGCACGGAACGGGAGGAAAAACATGTCCAAGGACTGCAGTGCTTCCTCAGGACACCAACAATGAACTCAGCAAATAAGAAATGTGAATGTTTGTGCAGAAAAGTGAAATTCTTTCAAAGAAAAGAAACAAATCTCACGAAAACAAAGATCTCTTGGATCATTTCCAGCCTGATAGCTCAGAAATCCCACTGAGTCTCAGTCAGTTTATTTACACTATGAGGATTTTTCACTGTCCCAAGGCAGAAAGTCTGAATCAGATGCAGTGAAGGTTTCGTTGACCCACAGTATCCAATGCGGGATGCATTTCTAGTACAAACAGTTTAATTTTAGCAGAAGAGTCTCAGAGTAAGTCTGAGGCATGCATTGACTGGTGTTAGCAACAGTCACTGAGTGTCAGTGGAGACAGCAAACCAGAGGGAAGACCTGCAACTTGAAGTCAGGTGGGGAAATGGAACGACATGCGAGCCCTGTGGCGTTCAGTGTTTGCAGCAGCGTGACCGACCAGCAGTCTGAGCAACCCAACAATAGAAACTCATTTGGGACGCAGTGCTCTCTTTCAGCTCATGACCAAAGCTGAATGCTGGGATGTACATTAAGAGTTTAAGTGGGAGAGTCAGAGTTTCAGCTTGAAGCTAATTGCAGCATTTTCTGTTTCTTCCTATGGGAGTGGACACCCAGTTTCTGGTGATCTGTTTGAAAGAACAGAGAACTGAACTGAGCTCCAAATTCCACCGTCATGGCGTGTTAATCATGTCTGCTTGTCTCAGTCTGCTGTCTAAAGCAGCAGATTTCCTTTTCCCACAGTTTCACTTACAAGTCTGATGACTCAGAGCTGAAAAAAAAAAAAAAAAAAAAAAAAAAACACGAATAATGAATAAGATTGAGCACTCGACATGGCCTGACTGAATCCAACAGGGTTTGTTTTTGTTTGGATACAAATGGAGGTGCGGAAAGCTCCATCTGGTGTGTTTTGTGGTGTGATGTGCATTTTGATGTCATTTCCCTCTTAATATGTGGACTCAAATAAATCTGGTTTTGTCCTTATGAAATTGCTGAATGTCCCTTTAGTTTACTTTATCAGCTGACACTGAAACTGGCCCTTGCAAGTTTATGTGAGGCATTCACCTGCTGCCGCTCAAGGTCCAGAGAAACAAAGGCTCCACCTATTGTACATCTAGTTGCATTTACATTTGGAACGCCAACACATCTTTACATTGGGTTGGAGATTATATCCATCTCCTGACAAGGTGGCTCATGACTGTGTGTGTGTGTGTGTGTGTAATATTCAAACTGACTCCTCCCATCGCAGATGTTTTGTTAAATTAAAGCTGCAGCACATCCAGAAGGCTCAGAATAAATACTGGCAAAGCACAATCCTGTAGCTGTCACTTAACCACACTCAATTCCACCTCACACGGCAGTATAACTCAACTTTTCCTGAAGGAGGCATCTTTTGGCATCTGTGAGAGAAGCAGCAGGCTTTTAAATAACTCATGGGCATCCACATTAGAAATGCTCCGTTTTTAATGATCAATATATACAAGTAAACTCTGGGTTTAGTTCTGGGTGATGGAGCCATAAAACACCAGACTCTGTGAAGATGATTCTGTTGTGTGGGGGGAGTTGAAAGACTCATGAGGCCCCAATTTCTTAACAATCCCTCCTGGGTACAAAATGTCTACAAATGTCAGTCAAAAAATAAACAGACTATCACAGACTTTCACAGACTGAGAGACTGTCCTGATGCTAGTAAGTTAGCTAAATGCTAACATGGAAGGTAACACGCACCATGGATGAATTCAGATCAGGATGGCGACTGCAAGAGTGGAGAGGTTCCACTCTGTTCTGAAGCTCCAGCAGAAAGTTTCAGCAGTTATACCAGATGTAACTGCAATTTAGTCAAATGTATCAGTGAGAGTGAGGGAGAGGGTCAGACAGACAGACAGACAGACAGACAGACAGACAGACAGTGACAGGCAGTGAGCAGGGTATCAAGGTGTTCGGGGGTTGAGCAGACAAATGTGAGTCATCTATCTGCACTGCAACATCTGTTTAACATCTGCTGCGTGTCAATCAGAGCCCGGGGAGTGTGAGTGCTGTCGAGCAGATGAGCAGAAGGTGGGGGAGAAAGTGGAAAAGAGGAAGAAGGCCTGAAGTTGTCTGATGGGAATGTGAGTGGGCTGGAGAGACACTCAATGGTCCTGAGCAGTAAATCTAATGATGGGCTTATTTTCAAGCACACTGACACTGATCACTTTGGCGGAAGAGTGACACTGAGGGGTGACAGGCAGTCGGCCCAGAAAGATAATAAAAATGAGATACAGAGCCAATAAAAAGTGAACAGACACAAAACTTTAGTGAAAAACTATCTGCAATTCTCTGGAATATTATGGAATTAGCGATTAAACTAATTCTGCACAAACATGCAGGATGTCAGTGAAGGTTCTCTGTCATCCAGGTGATGAGGTGGACGCACTTAGCGCTGAAAGGCTTTCTGGAAAATAACACGGCAGCTGACACAGATTCCAGCCAAACTGTAGCTGTAATTCATCTCAGAACAGCACCGCTGTAAAACTAAAACACTTCAGAAAATGCAAGATGTTGAGGAAATCTTTTTTTTTCTTTGTTAGATGTTGAAGCTTTTGTGTCCCATATTTCAGTAGATCTCTGATATTTCAGTCATCAGAGATTCAATGGAGTAAAATAACGTGTAAGTAATAACTGTGTGGTGCTTATTTGTGAAATAAAACGTAATAACTGAAGCCCAGCTAGTACATTTTCAGATATCATGCATTTATGTTGTATTTTTCAGGGATTTTCTCAAATATATATTTGTTGATATGTACAATCAATTATGTATTGTATGTACTGTATAATCTGTGTTATTATAGCAAAGAAAGTATTCAGCATGTAGAGTATTCAGAATATAAAGAAGTAACATATACTCGTAATTTATAATGAGCTCCTCTCACTGAACAACGTCTGTGTGTCGGGTGCCGCGCTCCCTGATTGAAGAAAGGAATACTAATACATGTCCAACACTGAAAGAACAAACAGTATGCAAATACACTCTATGATCTCTGCGGGTGGTGAGAAACCCAACACCCAAGACAAATAAACATTAAATTCACGAAAACCTGTTGTTAAACACATTTTATGAAATTCACATCAAAGTGATAACTGCTTTAATTGTCGTGTGAATGGAATGAATTAATATGGCCATTGCAATTAACATCAAAGGTGTTTAAAGTCATTGAAGACTATAGAGACTTGTTTTATTTTGCCAAATTTCCCTCATGCGTATAAAGTATGCAGTACGGTGGTTTACGTTTCTGCTTTGGTTGACTCGTATAATGATCATTTTGTGTCATAACTATGAGGTCGTCGTTTCCAGTTTCTGGCGAAAAAACAAAAAAACAATGGCCATCGACTCTGTGGAGCAGATACCGTCATTTAAATGAAGAAAAACAAAGTTCCTGAAATTACCCCACTCAGTAGGTTGTAGTTTTACCTGCCTAGAGTCAAATAAATTACCCTAAGATGTATTATGAAACTTTTTCACTATCTTTGATGCAGGGCAAAGAATACCATTAAATCCATTAGTTTATAGTATTCAGTGAGTAGCTGGTGACTCTTTCATTCAGTCAGTGACAAACAGGGAACACAGGAGCTCAAGATAATACAGAGGCACAGGTGACATCCGGGGCTTGGTCCAGAAAGCAGGTTTAGTGAATATCCTGACTGTAGTAATCAAACCAAATGTCTTTGAGAGAGTGTACTATCTCTGAATTCATTTTATCAGTAACTCTGAAAGAAGGAACATTCTGTAGCGTTTACTTGATTTCCAGATGGTAATTGGACACACGGGTACACTCAAGCTGTGGGGAAACAGCAAAACCAAAAGACCGAAAACAAGAGCAAATAAAATCGATGGTGATTTTATGGGTGATCCCATAAAAAGACCTCAAAACCTGCTGTTTAGAATCTTCCAGTAATGAGCATGTCCTTAAAACGTCATACACCATTGTGCTTCAGTAGCTGATATGGTAGTGGGTGGGTCTTCCACTGCATAGTACTACCTATGCTGCTGTCTCAGAGGGGAGTTCCATTTGTAAAGTTGTGTTTGAAACCACTTTGTTGTTGCATTTCGGCAGGTAAATCATTTTCCATGTTTTTCTGAGAAATCACAGGTTTTCATCTTTTGTCCGAAAAGACACATTCAAATTTTCTTTACAGACAACTGAGAGAAGGCGGAAAGAAACTAAAAGGACAAACCGAATCTGATGCACAATGTGTTTATAGTGAGTGAGGTGCTACTGAGTGCATTCCATCCCATGTGGGAGAGATAAGTGGACGACCTCCCCTGGAAACAGCTACATCATGAACATGAACGAGTTTAGTGCACAGCGACATTAACATAATGTAATTCACTGAGGATGTCTGTGACATTTAAGAGCCAAAACACTGTGGAAATTTAAAATCTTAGGATGCCTCTGGGATATGACCTCCTCATAAATATGTGTGTTTAGTTTGTGTTGAAATAAATCTTCATTTACAACCTCAACTTTATGTAATAATTCCTGTCATACTTATCAACCGCCATAACCAAACTAAATGTGGGAGCAGTTGATGAAATTGTTTGGTTTTGCTACTTGGAGCAGCTGTGCTTCATTATCTCACCATGAATAAACGTCTGAAAGTCAACATCGATCTTCAAGGAATTCAGCTGACCTAGCTTCTGTGAGAACCCAGTGTACGTGTGCCGGGACACGTTCTCCTCAGTTTTTCACACCAATCAACTACGAACACCCATCAAGGTCAGAGGAGAAAGTCGTAGCCAAAGACGAAGCCACGCTCTCTCTCTCTCTCTCTCTCTCTCTCTGAAGTTCATCCAACTGTTGTCGACGTCTTTCAGGGCTACGGGCCAGTGACGGAGTTTTTCAACGACACATGCCAGCCTCTCTTGATGCAGTGCCAACATCGCTTAGCCCCCGCCCAGCTCTGACATTCCTCCTGGCAGGACAAGACTGTGACTCGGGCGAGATTTTCAAATATTTCTCAAAGCCCCGATGAGCAAAATTATAGCTAATTAGTCACCAGGCTGCCACGGTTTATTAAGAGTGACAATGGCATGTCAGCGCAGCTCTCTTTCTCTCTGCATATCTCTTTCCATCAGTAATGGAATGAAATAACATTTAACATCTCATATGTGTGCGTTTCATGCTTAACTTTCATCAGCAGCTGCCTGATGTATTTATGGTGCCTGATGTAGTATTGGTGTTGAAGGCACTGATACACTCCACTATACACTGCACATATATGTAATAAATACATATTAACGCTCCAGAAATGAGCACAAAATATCTCAGGCACTTTTGTCTTGCACTTGCTGATGTGAAGATAAATAATAAACAATAGCAGGCAGACATATGTTTTCAGCAAGACGAACCATGGAGCTCGTCCTCCCCTGGGCAGGGGGGACGACCATCAACACCAGTAAACCAACTGTGTTTTTATTTGCCACGCGTATTTTGTGTGTTTTGCGTTGCTCGTGATTCCATAATGGTGGATTGTGAATCACACGCTGGGGAAATACAGAGGTGTAACAAACCCTGGGTGTCATAAAGATGGAACTCAGACTTTGTGGAATCAGTATAAGATTTTTTACACACAAGTTTTTACACATTCTTACGTGCAGTTCCCAAACAGGATACTGAACACACCCCACTACAATTTTATAGACGTATCAAACTTATCAGCTACAGCGTTCCCCACCAGCGCTGCCTCCCTTTTTGTCCATGCTGCCCTCTGCCTGCCATCCTTGGTCTTTCCAAAGAGCTCCACCCATAAAGGAATTATTGGACTTGTTTGTTTGCTTCTAGATTTTCTTTCTAATTGAGCTATTAATGTTCAGAATGTGTTTGTGTCGCAGTTCATTTTGGAATATCGAAAACCTTTTAGGGCCCGTCAGAACCCACATTATGCCTGTCTCTCACTCTTCTGGCTCTTTCATCCTCTGGGCCCGTATAAAAACCTTATTAGTGGGATGTGAGTAGCAGCAACAGCCTTTGGCGACGTGAGGGTCCAGGAGACCTTAATTAACAGACCATTTATAGTTCCGCTGCTAAGCTGTAGCGCTGTGTTTTGACACGGGCCTGTTTGACTTACTGCCTGTCTCTCCCCATCTGCTTTTCTGTCTTCATGTTATTCTGCAGGGCCAAACTGACCTTATGAGTGGCTGTAATGAGGAGGAGAGGAGGATGATATGCTACGGGAGAAAATTTAATCCAACCCTCTGATATAACCTGTGAGCATATTTCCTCAATGGGGGGCAAGTGATTACAATTTCTATTGGGATTGGGAAACATCACATTCAAACTATTCACAAACTACAGATTTGTATTTACCTGGTTTTTATATGTTGCTTTCGAGTTGCCAGAGTTAATCTTATTGAAGAGCACAAAGAAAACCTGCTGGTGTCATCCTCATAATTTCAAAACAGAACATAAAAGTTGTACAATGTGATTTTTGGATTATTTAATCTGTCAGTGTTGGATCAGCGTGTTTTTATAATCAGACTGCTGTCTTCACCAGATATGCTCAAAGGTTCTTTTCTTTTCTTTCTGAACCTCCAACTGCTTCTAAAACCCAGGGTACTCGTAATTAAAATGGGGCTGGTTGCATCAGGAAGGGCATCCAGTGAAAAAAAAATGAATACAAAAACTTGCATATGTGGATCATTGCTGCGGCAACATCTGGAAAAAGGTACGATTCACATTTCCTCAGGAACATTTAACAAACAAATATATACACATAACAGAGGAAGCAATACAAAAGCATATCAATTACACAAATGCAACACAATGTATGACGATTATTATAAAAGCTCAGGGGTTGAAAAAAATGACAGATAATAAAATGTTCCTGTCAGTGGTTTTTAATCACATCCACTATGGAATTTCAGTATGTCCAAAGATTGATAGGCTTCTTTAGTTGTGGTTGGAGAGCGTGTCTGTATTTGATAACAACATATTGTATGTAACCACATTTCTTATCCACCCTATTAAATCATATGTTCTCATGTCGCTGTAACTAGAACCTCTCGGCTGTAACTCAAGCGCACACATGTGCACATTATTAAATCTCAGGTTGTTAAGATCCATTGAATATTCAACTCACCCAAGGGGACAATAAATTTGTATCAATGAACAAACACGACTCATTGTTGGAAACAAGGGGATTCATCGCAGGCGGTGCAGGATAACAAATTAGCATGGAATTACAAATATATCTAAAGGAGAATTGCATGGAGTTTCAACAGCGACATGTTTTATTCAGCTTGCCTCAGGACGCCCAGTTTGTTTATGTGAACATGAATTATGTTTCCCTGCAGGAACACATAATGAAACACAGTACCAGAGGCAGGGATGACACATGCAATTAGAACATATAGGAATGAAATGTTTGGTGAACCAACTGAGAGAGAAAAATGTATTAATGCAAAAAAAAAGGAAAAAAAGTGTCTTTTTTCTCGTGTTAGAAAAGAAACTGGACCCGGATTACCACCACCACTGCCAACCAAAACAGGCTCACCAGAGGGATGGATTCATGGCAGTCTCCTCCCTCCTCAAGGCGGCTGCTAGATTCTGTGCATGTACCATCAGGGTACAATTTTTTGTTGAAAACATCTTGAATCTTGAGATAATTACTTGAATGTATACGTGTAAAAGTCACTCTTTCCATCTTGAAAGTGGCATGCTCGCATCTGTTGCTTGCTGACAACTTCCAAATGAGTCAGATGGGACCTCAATACGTCAGTTCGTTTCTGGGCGATGTGACTCACTTCACAGAGCTGAGAGCCGACATGTCCTCCGACAGTCATCAATAAGCCATTTTTCTCACCTCTTCAATGTCGTGGGTCTGGCCAGCAGAAACCAATAGGAATCCATTATATCGAGTGCTTTCTTGATTTCTGTTGGACAGTCAGGCTCAAATTGTCGTGACAGTGACCAATTGCACACTGAGATACAGTCTCTGCTGTCCAATACAGTTCAAGGAGAATGGAGGGAGATTGGGATTGTTAATTGCTAATAGACTGAGTGGCAGTCCCCCCCCCCCCCCACCATCACACCCCCCTCCCATATTTGCCAAGCTGTTAACAGGACACACAAAACACTGAGTTAGTGCGGGATGCTCAGGATTGTTGGTGTAATGATACTCAGAATCTCTAAGGTATAAATGAAATTCACCGTAGTTTTGTTTGACCTTCAGTAAAAACAACTAGACATAAGCACGTCTTCACTGACGTACTCCATCTAGTGCTCCAAATGGAAATGCGAACGCAGAAGTCCACCACTTTATTTGTGAAGTGCTGTTGTCAGATCTCCTGGCCTTGCTGGCCGGCGGAGCCGCGGCGGTTCTAGCTAATGAGTCACGTCAGGCCCACTGGAGCCTGTAAGCTCTCCCCAGGCTTCTGCGCTTGTAGGTAATTTGTGCTGTAAACATCTCCGCATGTCTCTCGACCTTTAACTCTCCAGCTGGGTTGAAGAAAATACTGCCAAAGCAGAAACTATGAGCCCGCCAACTATATTCTGTCCAGAACAACCATTAATATCTGAGTACGTGCTGAGAAACTATCTGTTCACGGGGCTGCTGAATGTCAAAGTGAGGTGTTGATGAATCTATTTTCATGTATGTTCCTCCTCTGGACACACACAGAGTCTATCTGCTCTGAAAACACTCACCTTTGACCGGGATCCAGTTAGCTTGGTGGTTCTCAACCACTACAGAAACTTTGTCATCTGCCCTGCTCTAATATGGCAAACCTTACCCCAGAATTATTCTTTCCCTTCCCCCATGTCTTCCCTATCCACTCATCTCATTTTTGCCTCCTCCACACTGGCATGCTCTGATCCCAAAGCCATTGGGGAGCGCTCACAACCTTTGATACCGCCCCCCACTGTTTCATACGACTCCCTGCGGAGTGAAAAACAAAGGGAGTCAAAGATTCCACTGACACTTAAACAGCACGTATTTTGAAAGAGATTTTGGTCTCTGACATGCAGGTCACTGCTGCGAGAGGTGGTGTGTGTGCAGATGGGCAGAAAACACGGAATGAGTAGTTTCAGAATGTCTGTACAGGCAAGTATCATCAAGTTTCCACTGCTTGTCTCACACATGGTCATGGAGGACCTGGAGTTAATCCCAGCTGACATTTGTGACATAATGAGACATTCACATTCACATTCACACCGACAGACAATGGAGAGAAAAAAACCCCAGAGGAAACAAGGCATGAGCAGAACATGAAAACGTCATGAGAAAGCCCCCACATGGGTGTTAGGTTTGACCCTCCTTGCTGAGGGGTGTCAGTGTTACCCACTGTAACGTCAAGCTAATGACACCTGACAACAGGTGCTGTCAGTGTAGTCTTACTCTCAGCAGTGGTCATTAGAACAACTAGGAGGTGGAAGGATACCATTCCCAGCAGTCTTCTGAATATCAGCGCTCATGGAGTGTCTCTAGTCCAATCTGATTACTGGGCTGGATAATGTTCGTCATTAACTGACTCTGTAACATGAACATTCGTTATAGATTAATAACTGAGACATCCACTGGCGAACGTCGTCTGTTGGCTACCTGAGGTGTGATATTAGGGTTGAGACGTACACAACTAATCGAGTTGAAGCTCACTTTGCTTGCTGCAGCTTACATCATTCAGATAAATTAAAACAAGACACGTTTCTACAGGGTCAATGTTACCTGGTCACACAATTAGTTCCATGATGCAAGTGAGCAAACTGACCCGGTGTCAATGTCAGAACCGGAGCACCGCTCCTGTCCTTGGCACAGGGAGACACCTCGCATCTCTTATCACGCGCTGCGAAACTTCACCAAAAGCTTGGAAGGTCTTAAGAGATCAAGGTGTTTTGAAGTTTTGAAGTTTTTTATTTCCTTTTTCATTTCACACACCAGTCACAAGGGCTCATGTATGGGCTGCTGTATAGTACCTACATATATATGCCAATAGTATTTCTTATGTTTACATTAAAACCTAATATATATAGCAAATATTTAGTCACAGCTATACCAACTCCTCCTTCATATCCTGTGGTTATGTCTCATGGCCCCCTCTCTTCCCCTCTGTCATTGTTAATTCTCGCCCGCATCTGCTAGTATGACGCTATTTCTGTCATAGCCTCAATCCATTTTTTAAAGTCTGTTGCAAGATGTACTTTTCCATATCCTACGGATATTTCGGGTTGCTGTGACCATCCTGACCGTTATAACTGTAAAGCCATGTCTTGACACTCCCATTATTTGTGTTTATTTGTGTTATTTTATCTGTAATTTCATTTATATCATGCATATACAGTATATTTGACAATAAAGTTGACTTTGGTCACCCAAGAAGCATAATATTGGCAAGATGGGAATCTCTATCTCCAGAGCCTTCCCCATGTGCTTTATGACTTTTACCTTGAATGGCTATATCAGACTGCATTCCCATAGCACATGTAGGAAAGCCTCTGCCTTTGTTCCACATTCCCAGCAGAGATTATCAGGTAATAGACCCATCCTATGGGGGTCTAGTGGGAGGAAAATAGAATCTATTAACTTACATTCCCTCTAGCCTCCCTGATGTGTTTTCCTGAGTTTGCTATTATTCTCCTCCATTCTTCCTCACCTATTTCCCAGAGTTCAAGGTTAACTGAGATTCATCTGACTGGCTTCCCTTCTTTGAACTATAGTCACTGATGAGGCTGTTGACTAGAAACATCCATAGCTACACATGTGATTCTTAAATCTTCAGACAGCAGTGTTACAGTGTTTATCTATCAACAGTCACACTGGCACCCATGAGTAATTAGCAGAGTAAGTTCAATCTGTCTAACCCTAACCACTGTCTTAACTAGTGAGTGACTGCGACATGCCTCTTACTGTTTGATGCAGAAGAATAAGAGTTACGTATCACTGTGAGAGTCAGATTGTATGTATGAATGTATTTGTGCTAAATAAACAGACCCAACTCTATGACAGCTGATCAAACTGAGTTTGGATTGTAGACACAGTCGATGTCACATACAATTGTAGGCAGGTAGGATGTTGTAAATATATATACATATGGTTGATCTGAATGATCTGGGGACAAGCAACTGGAGAATCCTCCTCTGCAAGTCTGCCATCTGATTGTGACGTCACTAGAAGATTACTGGGCATCTGTCTAAAATCAGACGCTAGCGGCGAGGGGCATGCGATGCCCGTCCGCTGGGAACGGTTTCACCTTATTGATCTCACTGGCGTGCATTTTATTAGTGTGGCTGTAGTGTCAGTTAGCCAGCGTCACAGCCAGAGTGGACCTGAAAGCAGCTGAACAAGTCAAAATTTACAAACCATCGCATCACCTGATAATAACAATAAGACGTTGCTTTGTGCTCACACAACATAGTGAGGTTTGAGTGACTCTTCATTAAAGCAGCTAAGCTACTCAAAGCTTTGTTATAAAAGCTTAATTCCTATCAGACATGAGCTTTACTACGTTATCTGTTGTCTTCAGCAAACATTGGCTTAATCCCGCTTTCTCTCTCTCTCTGTCACGCACACACACACACACACACACACACACACACACACACACACACACACACCTTAGAACCAAACAGGAAATGAAGACTAGGACGGGAGGCATCGACACACACACACACACACACACAGAACATCACGTGCAGCTTATATTTATACATGCATAAATAGGACACAAGCTAATGGGACTGACTGGAACATTCACAGTCAATGTCACACCACACACACACACACACACACACACACACTTGGACATACACTACCCTGGCTGGCAGAGCGATGTGTTGCTTGGCATTCTGCAAATGTCAGAAGAATAGTATTCACAAATTCAGCCAGGCACCTGGGAGATTACATTTTATCAACATACAAATGAGCACTGCGTCATACTGCGCCGGGCGCCGTGACAGGATACGAACCGCAGCTGCCATGATAGGGAAAAGCCTGTGACATTGAATTGTGGTGCCCCTGTATGGGTTTGTGTTTGTTCATGCACCTCGCTGTGTATATTTGCTTTTGTGTGCTACTGCATGAATGTGTGTGTATGTGTGTGTGTGTGTGTGTGTGTGTGTGTGGTATTAAAGCAGATATGATTTGAATTTGTTGCCTGCGGTGTCAATGTAGCTGTATATATGAAAGTGTAATAATCAAACACAAAGTCAGACACTCACTATTATTTATTTCATCAGCAGTCTGCAGATATCACATTAGGCTGCTTTGGCTGAAGGACGACGTGTATTATGAAGTTAATCTTGACACATGAACAAGAGCAGAGGGCCATGAGGAAGGCCTCGATGTTAACTTGCGCTTTCACTTTTACCATCCTCTGTAGTGTATCTCAAACTGAATCTCACATCTAACAAAATTCATTATACCCAAAGCATTAGTATGCAGGTCCACTTACATGCATCATGTAGGATTTAAAGGAGCAGTGCACAGTATTGGGTTATCTTGGTGAATAAGAATAGCGCATTTATGATGATGTATTCAGAGACAGACAACCATGACCAATGTTGCATCAGCAGTCGTCCAAAACAGACTCTCGCTCACCACTTTCTACTAGTTTCCTTTTCAATGTGTCGGAAGAGCGTTTTCTACTCTTTCATGGTTTGATTATTTATGACAGCTATTTTTGTCATGTCCTTCTTGCTGTCCTCCCTTTTGTTTACACTTAGACACCAGTTGATCCAGACGGCTTGGCATGGTGATCCCATTGACAGATATACCAGCAGTTTCCTCATGACCCGAATCAAATAACACTGGTTCATAATACGTTGTATCACAAATGCTTCATTAGATGTGAAGGGTGCTGTGTAAGCACAATTCCTGTGGAGGGCATGATGAACATAAAGACTTGGATGCAAACCAAGAAAGAAAAGAAAGAAGGAGCCAGATGAATGAGGGATAAGAAGGATAAGATAAAGGGTTGAGCATGGTAAGTAGGGGAAACTAAATGATCAAAGGTGGAAAGTTAAGAAGATCGGGGAGAAAGAACAGCAAGCAGGAGATAGAAAGTGAAAATATGGACACATACTTGAAGGAACGCACAAGCTCAGACCCTCTGCGCCCCATATGGTGATTTTCTGTGTTTGAATTCATGAACAGTTGAAGAAGAAGATGAGATGTGAAAGTGTTACTGTGTGTTTTAGGTCTTTCATAGTTATCAATATGATTTATTCCTTTCCATCATGCACTTCAAACATCTATCTGTATGTATGTGCATTTGCATATTGATAGAAAATAAAACACACAAAGATCTTTCAAGCTGTTTTGAATGAAGGTTATATGACAGTTGATGCAGTGGTGTGCAGAGGAAAAGTACGACTTCAGCGTTCCATCTTTCTTTCCTCATCATTGTAAAATATCTGTTGTGCTGTGCATGTACAGCAATAATATTCATGACAACGTATGAGAGACAGATGACTGCTGTTATTATCATGGCAAGATACAGAAACTGGACATTTGATGGATGGACAGACCGATAGTAGACCAACAAAAATAAACATATTAGTTCAACTGTAACAATTAAAGTTACAGTGTTAGTTAACTGTTAATGGAAAGACTGTCAAAAATATTCCCCAATAATGATTGGGGGAACCATCTGTCATCAACTGGCAAAGTGAACATGTCCTTAGTTTATAATAAATTTAAACATCTGAAAGATGGAGAATAACCTGGAATAGTGCAGACTGTTATTGTAAAACACCATACGTTCAAATTGTTTCCAAAAACAAACAAACAAACAACAACAAACAACTGTGGGAAGGTGCCAGACCCCCACAAAAAGAACGTTTACAAAGGAAAACTGATAATAGATTTATGAGATGTTTCAAGTGCGCTGTAAAGGAAGAAATGACTAGACAGTCGTGTTCTTTCTCACTGTAAGATTTCAAGCCCTACAATTTTCAGCACTGCCTAAAATACATAGCTTCACTACGTGTGCATGCGTGCGCTAGCGCGCACACACACACACACATACTCACACACACTCGCGCGCACACAACTTGTCAATTACTGTGCAGCATTTTATGAGGAGCAACAATGAAGAGAACGTTTTTTTTCATTAGAATCAGAAGAGAACTCATTATGCGGTTTACAAAAGCTGGGGGAACTGGGGGGGGGTGAGTAGGTGTCTATTCACACCACTCTGTTGGAAGATGCAAGGTCAAAAACACTCAGCATGACAAGATGAGTGGCTGGGAAAGAGTTGTAACTGTTCCATCAAAGGTGCTAGAAATCAAAAAGTGTGACGCGGTTGAGTGTCACAGGGAAGGACAGACAGACAGACAGACACACAGACAGATGTTGACATGGAAACGTCTTAAGAAGAGAATCTGACAGCATCTGAAGTAGTCCAATCCCTATATCTCCTTAAAAAAGACAAACATTTGTTTTGTTAGACATCAATGACAGAGAAAGAGAGAGAGAGAGAGAGGAGGGAGAGATATCCATTCAGATGAGCATCTCATAAAGTGAATACTTAACAGAATTTACTACCAGGCCAATTTCACTAAAATTATTGGAGGGTGGATCAGGATCAAATTGTGGAGCAGATGAACTTTTGTTTCCTCAGTCAAGCGATTTCTTGGTAGCAAAGTCCAATGATTGAGTATGGAATGGTATGGAGTATATGGATTGAGTATGGAAGTGTCCACACAAGCTTAATTTTTCCAAAGCATTTCAAGTTTTGAGGGTTGTTTCTGATGACTCCTGGCAGCAGGCACAAAAAGTATTAGAGTAGAGTATTCAACGTGACAGATTCACTATGGCAGGAGTAAGTCAAACACTTTGTTTCAAGTGTTTACAACTAACCCTGACCTTACCCAAATTAAGAGAGATGAAGATATGTAGATGCCTTGTTTGGGTATGAGAGATGCGTTAATATGGCCGCCATCAGTGAGAGGCAAGAGCACTCAATTTCCACCAATGTAGAGCAACATGTAAACACAGAAAAGGTGAGACAACTTTTCAAATGATCTTACTATTAGACCATTGTGCTCATGGGTAGATGGATTAAAAAAAAAACAAACTAAAAACTGTTTAATACTACATTTATGGTCAACCACAACTAGGTGACATATAGCCAAAGATTCATAGTCTGGAGAAAGGCCAATTTAAAAAAAAATTGTTATTAGTGGACTTACAGATACAGGGAGTGTCTCTGTACATAGCATCTCTGTTCACTGGTTTCGTGTCTATGAAGCAGCATCTGTCAGGACTAAAGCTGTGCAACATTACGACAATGTGTGCTACATGACTGACTGACGAAACCTAGAGAGACAAACACAAGTGGTATGCAATTCACAAAGATTTCAATAAGTATACTTTTTCCTTTTTGCAGTATCTGTTATGTACTGTACTATAGCATCTGGTAATTCGGACAAATGGACTTTTTCCAAACTTGTAATGCTTCTATGTGTATCTTTGGTTTTCTTTACTTCAAATAAAAAAAATCTCTAATCCTTGATTACCGTAATCTGATTTCTTGTCAACATTTCAGTTGGGAGTCCGTTTCACTGGACCCGTCTATCCTAGAGTTGTAAAGAAATGGAATTTATCAAGTGTAGTTGTGTGATTCATCTAGTCTAAAACGTACATAAACCATGCAATTTTAATTCAGCCTTTCAGAATGGCAGAAAATGCCTCTCATCATTTGCTTTGTCAGAATAAAACAGGGCTTGTGGAGCTTAAGAAGCTGTCATATCCAATTTAATCCAAATACTGTAGAAAATAAAGTTGACTGAGTGTAGGGTGTTCCTGCAAGAATCATTTTGTCTGGCATGTGCAAGGGGACGGACTATACTCTGTAAAATGCTCCCTCGACACATTTATAATCTTCCACAATCCCCAATCTGATTTGTGGTACATTTGAGATATGAATTTCAATGTGCAGTTGGGCCAAAAGTTCCTGTTCATGCAGTTTTTATTTAAAAATGTGTAATATGAAAAGGAGCTGCTGCAATGACATGAAATAATAGCATTTAAATTTCTTACTTTGGAAATCAGACAATCAGTAGGAGTGGATGCCTTTAGCTGTATTAACCCCGTTTCCCCCGGAATTGAGCATATTAATCTTGGAGAGGACATTTTTATATCTTTATTTAAAGGACACACACAAGGACTTGCCACACAATGCCTCAATCAACTCAACATCAATCCTACTTTTGTCTCGTTCATCACTACAATCCATTTGCACATTGTCGCAACAAGTCCTTTCTTGAGAATGTGTCACTGCTTTAGAGTTAAGTCTGTCTCACGTTGATAAATGGTTTACATTTCATCGATAGTCTAAGGAATCAATGTAAATGATCTGCATGCAGTGTGTGCAAAGACAGATGCAGATGAGACTGTTTTCACAGCGTTTCCTTTTTAATGGGCAGACCTTTCAAACTGAAATGTCCCACTAGTCACTCAATAGCAGAATAATTTAGTACAAAAAGGACAGCAGTATGACCATTTGAAAGACTAAAGCCTGCCATGCAGGAAGCAGTCTAGGGAGGAAAAACCTCTTGGGAACGGAATTTATCCATTCAGGGCTACATGGGAGCAGTAGAAAAGTAACTATGACTCATCCACTCTGGTTGTGATTAGATGATAGGACCAGTGGAGAACTATTAGATCAAAAAACATGAATAAAGAAAGTTTTTTTTTATCGTACCAGTTGGTTTTATTATGACAATGCACACTTGATAAGCAAAAAAAAGCCTTGGCATCCTCCAAAAAAACCAACAATATGACAATACAAGTCACTTGCTCAGAGCCTGCTTCGGCTAGCCACCGAGCAGACTACGCTGTAGATCATTATTGCAAAGGGTCACTTTCAATTTGAAACTCATCAGCAAACATAAGGACAGAAAAATAAACTTTGTGATTACATAAAATATGGGTCATTTCATCATCTTTCTATAGTGGGAGACACATTTTTGATATGCAAACACACACAAGAAAATAAAACACTTGAAATGCGTGACCCGAGACAAAAAAAGAACGTGTACATAATTGAATTTAATTTCTAGACTAAAATCACAGAAGACTAATCATTAATTGTGATTTATTTCAATAGTCAAACAATTTGAGGCTGTATCAAAAACTCTGTTAAAAAATTAGCAGATTATCATCAACCATTTTTTCAGTGAGATAATTACTGGAAATTTAATGGTCTTTCTTTCTTTCCATCTCAGCCACTGTCTACTCTGTGACCTCTGAAATGTGAATATCTGTACAATCCCCATTGGGACAGTCACCATGGCACACGATGTTTCTCACCGGAGAGCACTGCCTCGTTACATAGAAAAATAATTACCCCTGCTCCAAAATAAACTGTAGGTCTCTTCTTCCCATTTATGTAAATGTTTTAGGTGCTGCATGTACGAAAAAGGGCAGAGATGGCATTTGACTTTCACTGCAATTTTGTTCACCTTGAGCAACAGTCAACAAAATGAAATCAAATTGCTTGAACTGAAATGAGACTGTACATTTTGCAGATACATTTCACTTTACAAGTTAGATAAATCAACTCTGTCACCAAAACAACAGTCCCCTCCTGTGGGGATGAATGAGTAAGGGGGGCATTTTCAGCTAATGGACAATAATTGACGTTCTGTCAAAAATGAGGAAAAAAGAGCTCCTGCAGGTTATTTTAGTGAGGCAAACCTTTTCTTCCTGCACCCAAAAATATAACAAAATCTATCTCCCAGATATACAGTGAATTTAAAAAGCAAAAAATGAAAAATTATCATTTATCTCATTTATCTTTTTAGCCTCTGTACTAGACATGAATAAGGTTTGACGAGGACAGTGCTGAAGGCAAACCGTACTGTATCTGAATAAACACTCATGTCAGCCTTCCAATCTCCTGTGTTGTCGGTAGGGCTGAGCTGAGACTGTGATAGCTTTTGGCCATTTTCAGAGAATATCACCACCCTTTGAAAACACAACTTGTTTCTTCCGTGGTTCGTTGTCTCCTTAAAGTTTGGAAAAATTAGTTGTTAGGCAAGGGATTCTGTCCAGAAATAAAAAATAATCTTGGCATAAAGATGAAGAAACTCAATACAAGCCAGTATCCAAATCAACAGAGAAAAACTGAACTGCTGGGATGGGAGAGCATGTCCCCCAATTCTGACCAACTGGTATATCCAAAAACCAATGTGACGAGACTTTGTCTTAGGCCACTGGAGTAGCTGGGCTACCACTAAAACAGTAGTCCATCCCAGCTGTTTCAACCAATCATCCCACTGGTGAACTTTAAATCCCCACCCTACTCAATAACACCCCTTCCCTCACCAAAGACCCCAGTAGCTGTTTGTACTTTAGCACCTCTAGTCATCCCTCCCTGTAAATGTCCAGGACAGACAAACACCAGAATGGAAACCGTCAACGTTCCTCAGGGCATCCTCTCCCTCCACCCTATGAGGGGAGGTTTATAGCAAGTCTTAGGGAGGCACGTAGGGAGGTGGAGATCTGTAGGGAGTCATGTTCTTGGGACGGGAGCCCTTGCCCTCCATAGGAGTGGTGAAGGGAGGCGGTGGCTGGTAGGGAGGTGCGTTAGGGTCCTCATCCCGCAGGGCTGTGTACTCCCCCAGCAGCTCCTGGTTGAGGAGGAGTGGTCTCTTGGGTGGCCATGTTTGGGGTACTCAGGAGGTGGAAGTGGTGGCTTCTCCTCCTGGAGGATCAAGGGCATACTAGATGATGGCGGTGGCTTGGAATCATCCAGTTCATCTGCAAAGATGATCGGAACACCTTTTTTGATGAAGGTAGCTTGATCCTCGATGGTCAGTTTGCCCTTTCTTTTCTTTCTGTAGCAGATCATTGCAATTATGCCTGCGATTAACAAGATTGCGGCCACAACTACAGCAGGAATTACAGTGTGAAGATAGACATCATCTGTACTCTGCCGACCGGTTCCCAGAGCTGGTGTGACTGCAGGAGGTTCTGGTATATCGATCTCTGCTGGGGGGATGAAGGAATATGTTCTGCAGCTTGCCCTTCCCTTTACTTTCACATCCAGTGGTCTAAATTCAGGACCCATAGAGTACATGAAGGCCTGTGAAGGGTTTCCATCAGCATCAGCAAGCATCCTGCTCATGGCTGTGAGCTGCTCCTTTGGACACGGGTGCTGTGGCAGGCTGTTGTTCGTCCACTCCACCACAATGGACCCCTTGCTAATGTTTCGCAAACTCACGGTACTGCTGTTGCGGTCCCCTAGTGTGTATGCCAACCTCTTTACTAGCAGAATCTTCTTGTGGATGTCATTGGTCACCGAACGTGGCTCCCCATCAAGTCGAGCCGTGAAGATAACAGGGGTTTTGTCATTGACCGGCCACCGGTTCACACGGACCTCAAATGCATCAATTGCATTCAGACCACCTTTGTCAGCTGCCTGCAAGAAATATTCATGTTTTCCCACATGCTGGACATCAGGAAGTCCATAGAGAAGCTGACTAGTGGTGTTGAATTGGATCCAGGAGCCCTCTCCAACCACTTCATTGTGGTTCTGTCTTAAAGTAAGACGCAGCTTGTCTGTTGGTCCATCCTCTTTATCAAAGAATGTATCTGATGGGATCTTCACCTCAAAATAGGTACCTACTAATGCACTGACCTGGTCAAGTGGGGTTACGTAAGAGAGGTTTGTAGTTGTATGGATCTGGATGACAGGTGATGGTGTGGTGCGCCTTGATGGCTTGGCTGTTGAAGTCTTTGGACTCTCTGGGCACTGGTGTGGTTTTTGGGCCTCTTAGGTTTCTTGGTAGGTTTTCTAGTAGGTGAAGGTGGTGTGGCAGTGGCCTCCACATAAGTAGG
>NW_027615488.1:0-41598 GCF_965212315.1 Lampetra planeri | reverse complement strand
ACGTTTCTATGAAATCAAGCTGTTGATAAATATCTCTATATATTGATATATTAAATTTATAAAAACTGTCCAACCTTAAGTGTCATTTCACGTCTGTTCTTTTTTGATTTTTTTTTTTTTTTTTTTAAAGCAGTAATATATTAGGAGCAGCTTTGGGAAACACTGGGTTAAAGTACAGGCAGAACATGGTTAGGTTAGCTAGTAAAGGTAAATCAATATTCAATAATCAAAGTAAATCGGTGAAATCGTCCACTCATAACTTTATTTATTCAGGTGAATCTACGTAACAACAGAAATCATTCATTGACTTTGGAAATATGGTTGATGTGTCATCGGGGAGTCTGATGGATGTCGACATAAAACTTAGAGTGCAACTCTTCCAGCTCATCATTTCAGCTGAGTTCCCAATTTTACGTGTTCCACCAAACATCTTTACAGTACATCTGGCAGCACCTCTTCTCTCCAGAGGGACACAGCTGAAGTTAGAGCATGAAAGAAAAGAACTACAGTGACAGATCACTGGGGGTTTGAAGGATGAGCTGGGGGCGATTTCTGGGGCCTATTCGTTGTTCCATGGTCGCTGCTGTCGTGCTCCACTGAAGATCGAGCTCTGCCTACAAACAGGGGATGTCCAGGTCCTGCTGAGGTCTCACCAAGATACATGGAAGAGTTACGGTGATGTACTCAGTAGAAACCAAACATCTGCCTGAAATGAAACTATTTAAGAAGTGATTCAATGAACAGTGTACGGTAAAGGCTCTAAAATGTTGTCAGAAATACAAATTAGAAGTAAGCAGTAGCCCTGTAATACTACAAATACATTTCCTTGTGGAGTTGTGCATGCTCTCCTCATGCCTGTGGGCGTTTCCTTCACCTGCTCCAGAAAGAAGCAGTTTATGTTGACTAAAGTCTTTAAATTGGTCCACAGGCGTCCACAGGCATTTCAGTATGTCCGTCCTGTGATGGACTGATGATGGTCCATGCTGTCCTTCACCTGATTTGTTGCAGCTGCCAGGTCAGGGAGAAGCAGAGCTGCACATTGATGAACAGTACGTATAAAAAAGTATTTTTTGTGGTTATAGTCCATTTCACAGTCTCGCTCCTTGAACACTCATCTCCCCCCCTCCCCTGCTCATGTCGGACTCCATTAGTTTTGGAGTTAGCGGGGCATCCAGGTGGCAGAGTGCTGATCGTCTACTCTCCACCTGTCAGTTAAAATGAATAAAATATTGGGCTGGGCTCAGAGAGACAACCCTACTTATGAAAGTCAAATGAAAATACCAAAGCTGACATCAGCGAGCTCACAAAAGTGACAGAAAAGTGCTGCGACTGTAGTGGAGGGAAGTACCACTGCAGCTGTAAGTCACCAGTTTTACATGACAGCCCTCCAAGATAACGGCAGTGTGTGTGTGTGTGTGTGTGTGTGTGTGTGTGTGTGTGTGTGTGTGTGTGTGTGTGTCGTGCTGCCATTCAACGTATCCAAAATGCGTGTTTTTGTTTTTTTTTTTGTTTTTGTTTTCTCTGTTATTTTTCTGCTGTGCTTCTATCAGCACTTTTAAAATCACCTCCCCTGTGTTTCACCTCTGAGTCGTTGCAGACCTGAGGTGTGTCGACTGAGAGGACAGTTAAGATCCCACATGTGGCCACCTGAAGTTATTTCAGTGAAGTGTCTTCCTGTTTAAAAAATGCAGTGAACACACAGCTGCTCGGTCTTTCCCTCTCCCTCTGCCTCGTGGATGACAGTTCCATTATCTCCTGGATAATAAGTGGCACAGATTAGGCATGGGAGCAGACAGAGTAGCAGGGATCTGGGACTGTGTGTGTGTGTGTGTGTGTGCATACTTAATGTAATATTTGCATCGTTCTTGTGTGCTTCTATCAATGATTTTCTCCCTAGCTGACACCATTAATATGTGTTTGTGTGTCTGTTCTGTCCGGGTGTCTGAATATTTTCTGTCTGCTTTTGTGTCTGTTTGTCCAGACAGTAAACATGTGTCTCCACTGGAGGAGGGGGGTGATGGGCTAAGTGCCATTAGCAGATAATTACAGCTAAAAGTCTCCATACTAACGAGGATGGCTCATCGTTGTGGTGCTGGCAGACTGAGAGACCACAGAAAACATCTGCAATTCAGATTAGGAGCACTTGTGTGTTGTGTGTTGTGTGTGTGTGTGTGTTCCCTACCTAGTGTGCACAGTAATTCTGATCGCACTGTCCCTTTCTGTGCTGTATATTTAGTACTTGCATGACACCGAGATTGACTTGAAGCTGAGGAATTCACGTCACGACAAGGAAAACATGATTTTGGTGTGTGTGTGTGTGTGTGTGTGTGTGTGAGGTGAGGATCTGCACCCTCATCTGTTCGTCCTCCATCTTCAGAGAACATCCGTTATCCTCTCTCCTAAGCCCAGCGTAGAGAAAAAGCTGCCTGACTGTGTTTGTGTGTGTCCCGCGACCGCTTATATGTTGAATACTTTTTATATACTCTAATTCATAGTCTGTGCCTATAAAATAGAATGAAGTTACAGTCAAATCATACATCACTGTTGTAAACTATTAGATGTGTCGTGAGCAGTAATTCAATAGGTGTATGAAAAAAGTAGAAAGTAAATGAAACTGACCCATATCATGAGGCTGTGATGAGATGAGTGTTTCCTTCTTCAGTTTTAATGTGGTCCCATTTTTTTCGAAGAACAAAACTAAAAAGCTTCTGTCTAAGAAATGTGACATTCATCTCACTGCTGTCCCACTTTCTCCTTCTCGCGTAAGAAGTTTGTCCTGAGAAACTTTTTTAAAATCTGACAGCCAATTCATTCACCAAACCTTCGATGAGCTCAAGAAACTGACAAATCAAGTGACAATACTCAAATTAAATGAAACATAGTGTATAAGAGCCAGGTAAGGTTATCCTGGGTCAAAGATCAGTGTGTTATGATGCACACATCTCAACATTACAGACAGTGTATTCACAATTACTGTCACTGACTAGATAATACTAGAGAATAGCTCAGTATCACTGTTCCTTTTCCATGTAGAAAGTCTTCAAGTAGTCTTACCGTAAATCCTGTATAGCAGAGCTGTTGGATTAAAAAAAATAAATGCTCCAGGGTTCTTTGCATTAGATAACACTGACATCTTCTGGTCATTGTCTGCCATTACAGGCTAATGACACGTACAATAAAGTGTGTTGATGTACAAGAGATAAATATTTAGGGTAAGAGGAGAAGAGGGCATATGAAATGTGGATGCAGCTCAGCTGACACGTGAAACAGATTTGTAATTAAGAAAATGTATATAATGTGAAACATACTCCCTGAATCTATTTTTGAGGGAAAAAAAGCAATGCTTGAACTTTCTGGTTTTTGTCAAAAAAGTCATATGTTAGCCTTTTGTGTTTTTTGTGTTTTTTTGTGAAAAATGTATTTCATAAATGAAACGTCATACTAACTATAGCCTTACATAATTTTCATTTTTTGATGAAAAAAAAAATCATATTTAAGTCATGCTAAAGCCATACGTTTGTTCGACAAAAAAAAAGTCATACTATATACTTACGGGTTGTTGTTTTTTATCACTTTCCTGATGTCAAAAAAAAAAATCATACCGTAGTCTTACATTTTTTTCATAGCCTTACTTTTTTTAAAAAAAAAAAATGTTTTTGATGAAAAAAAATTTATTACTATAGCCTTACATTTTTGTTTTCACTTTTCCGAGGAAAAAATATGTCATACTATAAGCCTTAAGTTTTTTTACGAAACGTCATACTATAGCATGTTTATTTTTTATATATATATGGGACATTTTTCCACAAAGTTTTGTAGTTTGTCATGAGTCAAACTGAAGTCGGAGTTGAACCTGTGACAATCTACTTACATGTTGAAAGTAGTCACTTCAGTGAAAAATACTGTCTGAAATTCTGTCGTACTATAACATGTTTTTCTATGTTTTTTTTATGCCAAAAAAACATACTACAGCATGTTGGTAATTATAGAAAACAGTCATGCTATATATGGTCTTACGTTTTTTTGTCGAAGAAAAAAGGGATGCTATGACTGTACGTGTTTCATGAAAAAAAAAGTCATGCTGTATGTGTTGTGTGTTATGTTGACTTAGAATACCTGCATGGTGTTTTCAGGATGTCGGATGTTTGTAGTTATAGTAGTTATATTTTTCAGTATAACTATTCCTTCTTTTGTATTTGTGTTCTGTGGTAAATAGGACAGCATGAAAAGGGCAGGGAAGGACTTCCCACACCTTTATTTATAACCTTTATTTATTTAGAAGTAATTCTCTGTTTTTCCAACACACAAGCCTGTTGTACAAGTAATATTACAGAGGTTTTTGACATGTGCCTCTGTCATGTACATACACTTCAGTGTTGAGAGGCGACTGAGGCAGATGTCACCCCTATCACTTTTATATTTACCCACAAATGTCAAAGGTAGCATCAGAGGGCACGTGACACACTCCACAACCACATGTACTGTCCCAGCCAACCAAATCATCAGTTTATACTCTTCCACTGCTGGATCCCCAAGTTTCAATCACTGGTATACTTGTCCATGCATACATAAGTATATTATATATGTAGTAAAAAATATAGCATTTTGAATAAATACCTAATATAATTTGTAGAGTAAACTGTCAGACCATACTTGTTATATACTCTTCACAATACTGTATGTACATGTTTTTGGCTGGATATACAGGAACAGATAATATATGTATATATACTGTATATATCTATATATTTAACCCCATGTGAACTGATTGGATTTGGTGATCAGCCGGTTGAAACCTTCTTACATCTGGGTCACACCGAATTAAACATATGGTTGGTTTACTACACAGGCACGGAAGACCAGAAACAGCAGCTTCTTCTTACAGCACAGACCTGATCATACTAGTGTCTGAAATATGTGACACTATGCAGTTTGTTCCTTCTGTTTAAAACACAAAGATGTGAGAACTGTCTGTTGATGCACCTCGGCAAAAGATGATCTGTTGCTACACAACTTCTGACTCACTGTTGAGTCAAAAGTAGTCCGTTTATTGACGTATATCATTGAAATACTTGATGCAATGAGTCTGCTTTGTAAATCTGTAAATATTAGCACCCATATTCAAAAAGTACACTGGATAGTACTGCAGGATAAGTGGTTCGATCATACTGCTAAATCGTCATGGAAACATGTACCAAACATGACTAAGAAAATGTCATCTGTTGCTTTTAGGGATGTGAAAAAGTACTATACTGTGATATTTGAAAAAAGGAAGATGACTTTAAAAGTTTAATTTCAGTTTGAAAATCATCGTTCAGCATTAAGAGCTGTCCCTGGCATTGCCTGAATAGAATGTGATTAATGTGCAAATGGCAGTTGTTGTAACTGATTGGTATTTTCCCCTTGAATTTACACGCACACACACACACACACACACACCCCACCCCCACTGGGATCCAGTCTACAGGAGCCCAGATGATTTGTTTGTCTCTCTGGGGGGTTCATTCAGGAGTGTATGGGTGAAACCAGATTTTGTACATTGTTCTGACGCGCCGCTGATTATTGCACTGCACAGAACAGTGAGTTAATGACATCTTATGATACTGGTTCCCCTGACAGAAGTTACTTTAGGAATATGGGTGAAGGTTTGTGGCGAGCCAGAGAGAGAACACACTTCCCTCTAAAACAATAATCTGAGTATGATTTGAACCAAAGACAAATATCTGATCAGATGTCAGTATGGCTTTGTCTTAAGTACGTGTGCCATTTTCCATAATACCTGCAGGCAGGAGCTATTGTCAGTCATCCAAGTTGATTAAATGTCTTTGTCACACATGGTAAACATACCCAGACTCATTCGTCTGTCCGCCACATCCACCGACGCCTCTGTTCAGCCCAAGAAATACGACAGAATATTTATTATGAGAACTGCTACTTTTTTTTTTTCTTGGAATGTATCAGCCAGCCTGACATTCATTGTGCATTTTTTGTTGCATACATGATTTGATTTTTTTCCTTTTTTAATGAGCAGGCGAACAAGACACAAGACATCCATAACGTTCGAAGTGTTTGTCAGGAGAACAGACAGTATTACAACATACTGTTCGGCCAGTAGAGGGGGTATAATGTCATGCAGCACCGCTCCGTACATACAATCCTCCTGATGATTTAAAAAAGAAAAGTAAAGAAAACAAAAATCTCATAGTTTGGTTATATTCTGCTTCTAAAAATCAAATATTTTGTACGTAAGTCAATTACCTCCAACTGAACCATCTGGCTTTTCAGCTGTTTCAGCTGAAACGATGCCTCATGTGACAAAAACACACAATGATCTCCGATATCCTCCGAGTGTTGGGAACCTTTTAACCAGGGGCTCTAGTATATTCCGCACACACTCGTAGACATGACGTCTAATATTCTAGAGGATAATTTACATAAACACACAATTAAAAAAAGTGCAGTAAAAAAATACAGATTCTGTGATTATAATCTGTAATAGAGTAACATTCTACATATACTATGCTCTCATTAATGGCTTATGTCCAAATATTAAAAAAATATGCCAATGAAGGAAACAATAAATGCTCATGTCGTATTTGTGTTATAATATTTAAAAAGGTAGATCATGTGCTTAGTATTTTGCTCGTTTGATGAGAAGCAGCAGTTCATCCGAGTATCTCTCCGTGTCTCTTTAGAACATCTCGTCAAATTCTTGACAAGACCTTGTAAATAATGTGACGATCCACGTGTGTCTGTCCACTGAGTGGTTAATGCAGCATATCTATAAACGCCCTTGGGGGGGCAGGTTGGCTGATGTGAAAGGAAAACGTGGTCTCAGGCTCCAGAGGCTTGTATGTGAGCTCCCACAGCTTCACAGTAAACACAGCGTATCGACTCTGTCAGCAGTCTCACAGAGTTCAGGATACGCTCTCGTCATGTCACCTTTTTTTTTTTTCTTTTTTTTCTTCCACCGTGTTGATGGGCAGAGAACACCCTGGAACTGGACGGTTTGGAGAAGCATCAGCTCGGCTCAGTGGTGGTCTGCAGCAGACGTAGAGGTCTGAGCCTCAGCGCTGGCCTTCAGAAGCTCGACTATGTCTTGGTGAGAGGCTCCCTCGGCCACAGCCTGGGCTGTCTGTCCATTCTGGAAGTAAAACAGAGCAAACGTCTCAGTGGCACGTCACACTGCAGTGAGTGGTCTTATCCTGACGGTGGCAGTGTTGTGTTTGGTTTGAGGCTTCTTTCCAAATCCAATTGAAGTAATGATAGACTGTCTTTGTTGCCAGTGTAATAAAACGGGGTTAAGTCATAATCCTGGGGTGCTTTGTTTGGATTCTTATCAGGTAAAAATGGAAGAACATCTCTGAAGGCCTGAAGACTGAGATATGAAACCTAAGTAAGAAAACTGTCATTAGTTTTGGTGACTTGTAACATTCCAAACCAAACCTGCAGGCAGCAAAATGACCAACGATTGTTGAATTTAAACTTTAATTATGCTTTATCCCGTTTTTGCTGTACTAAAAATGACTTGATTGATTGCCAAAGAAGAAAGCAGAGATTAAATGTTATCCTTAGGACGCATAAGAAAACTGGATGATGATAAATATAAAACACATCAATAAAACATCACTGACCTACAAATTGCATCTCTTGCATTCATCCACAGTGGACAGATTTGTAAATTCCCCTTGCATAATTCCCTTTCCCTCTACTCATGACCTCTGGCAGAAGTCGGAGACAATGGACCTTCCCTCATGCTGGGAATAAAACACCCCCCATAACGTTATCTGCTTAATTTCACTAAGCCTCTGGATACTTATGGGACCATGATTGTGTTCTTTGATCGCAAAGACATTCAGCAGTTGAGCCAATGTACTCAAATATACTCTGTTTGTAGATACAGGTCCAGGTACTTAGTCATTAGCGTTGTGTAATATTTAATATTATTTTTGGTACATAGTAGTCTGTGACTCTTATAGAGGGGAAAAATTCATAAAATCTGTATTTTTGCTAAGCCAACATGACGTAGATCCCATTTTATGCCTTTTGAGATGTTATTAGTGTAACACTAAATATAGTAGCAAATCTCCTGAGACGTGAGGCTGATTCAGATTTCTGCACAGACACATCTCTCACTCAAATCCTAATTAAACCAGGACTGAGCCGCAGCGCCAGCCTGAGCTCTATGGACAAAAAAACAACACAAAACAAAACAAAAACATCCTGCAGCTCTATCATGTATTCAAACTTAGGCACGACACTGACGGTACATCTGCTACGTAAGAACGATGAAAGCCTATTGTCTTTTCTTGATTAATTGTCATCTAACTTTTATCTGGCAGGAAGGATTGTACATAACAAGCACCTTTAGGGCTGTTGTTGACATTCGCTCAGCTCAGGTGCAGAGCTGCTGCACCAGCTGTTTGCCTGACAAATAAAACAATGAGGAAATCCTTTAAATAGACCATAGATGGGAGAACATAATCCTGTCTGTGTGTCCAATCTTTCTGCAGATGTTCTCAGTTCCGTATGTCTGCGTCGGGGCGTTTTCCATTCTACCTTATCGGTGAGGCCGACGTCACAGTGACCCGACTCGAGCAACAGACGAGCGATGTGAGTGTGTCCGTGCTCGCTGGCGCACATCAGGGCCGTGGAGCCCTCACGGTCCTGGGCATTTACATCTGTGCCACAGCTCAGCAGCAGCTTCACCATGGCAACGCGCCCGTGGCTCACCGCGAGCATGAGCGCCGTCTGGCCGGTCTGGAGGAGAAGAGTGAGAAATAGAGAGGATTACACGAGGGGGAGCAGGTCGGGGTGCAGCATGGAGGGGGTTAACGAGGGAATGACCAGGAGGAATGGAAGGCGACAGATGTGCCGCCACAGGCTTTACTGGGCTGGTGTCGGAAAATGGGTTAAACCTGCAGCAGACAATGTCTCAGTGATTCGTTGAAGGATGCTTCAAGATGTATTAAAAAAAACATGCATATAGCACTTTTTTACGCTCTACTGTGCCCTCATTCTACGTCCGTAGGTTCAAATGGTATTTAACAGTTTGGTTTAGCCGAAGAAAAACATCCGACATTATGCATCTCTTTATTGTGACCTACTTAGAACAGAGTCCCCTGAGTTTACTGATGTGCCAACTGCAACCTCATACATTACGGCAAATACTTTCATATATCTGCGCCACCAGGAAGTCGCTGCTCATATGCTGCCATCGCGTTTTACCTGTCTGGAGCGCGCGTTCACGTCTCCGAGTCTCAGGAGTTGTTGCGCTACCTCCAGATCGTCTGGGCTCTCCGCAGCCGTCAGGGCGGCCAGCATCACTGGAGTGTAGCCTGCTTTGTTCACGTTGTCCGTTTCGCACAGCCCTGAACACACAGAAACACCACAACGGTTGATATCACCAGATAAATCGAGTGTGTCCGGCTGTGTCTCACCAGTGTCCAGCAGCAGTTTGACCACAGGGAAGTTAGAATGGGACACGCTGTAGTGGAGAGCCATGTTCCCGTTGCCCGTCTGTCAGGTTGACCACGTAAGGAAGGAGCGTAGGTGTGGTCAAGCCCACTTGGCGCAAGTACAGCCTGACAGTATCGGCCTGCGAGTCCTTCTGGCTTGAAATTTTGAACCACTCCTGGTAGAGAACCACCAAAACCTGACGCTGAGGAAGGAAAACAAGGCGTTTTTATTGACTTTTACTGATCAGCGTTCAGCATCTCAGTGGAACACATTGTTCCTGTCGTTGAGATGAACATCAGCACAAAAATTGAGCATAGTCAACTTCAGCTGAGGCTCTGTGGGGATTTGGAGCAAACATCTAAAACTACAGCTGAAAGACAACGCTCACCATTTCTTTATCTGGGGAGGACACCTCCTCCATACGGTCCCTTCACATAAATACAAGCGTCTATGAAGCTCTTATCCACTTTTTCCCTGCAAACAAAACACGGAAATACAAGCAAACCTGAACAACAAATAACCAAGAGACACGTGATACCTAGTACACAACCAGACGACGGACACACACGCACAAGAACACACACATACACACATCGGTCCATGATGTGACGCATTGACAACACAAGCAAACCTTAACCAGAACAAATGAAACTGCTCAGTAACTACTCATCCTTCGATGCACAGCCACACTACTTATTAGGGCTGGACATAGGAGGAACACACACACACACACACACACACACACACACACACACACACACACACACACACACACACACACACACACACACACACACACACACACACACACACACACACACACACACACACACACACACACACACAAACTAATCACATCGGCGCTGACTGATGACTCAATATCGGCTCTGCCTTCTCCCAGGCTCCCTTCTGGCCACATACCTGAGACAAATAATTGTCACGGGGGATGAACAACGCTGGTGGTTGTGTCGTCCTTGGCGACTGACACGGGCAGGTGTGTGTGTCTAATACCTCCTATTAGAGCGTGACCAGACATGCTATGTGTGCGTTTACTTTAAGGTAAATACAGCTAGGGACAAACTTGATGCCTCCACAGCTTCCCTTTCCTCACATTATCATCTTTTTGGAGAAAAAATCCCCACGTAAAGACGTACTGCTGTCCTGGTGAATTCTAATGAAGCCTGAGCACTGTGACAGTGTGTGTTTTCTACTGACACGCTGGGGAGAACGTGTGTGTTTGTGTGTGTAATATTTGTGGATAAAGAGTTTGGTGTAATTTTAGCCTGTGTACTACTAACACTACTACTACTGTATGTCACTGCTACCACCATTCACACACACACGGACACACAAACACTCTTTACACCCCTGTCCTACATTTGTCATATGTCCCTGCAAGACATTTATGTATACAAGTTATCAAGGTTTTGTGGGTGAGGACACAGGTTTGGATGGTCATCCTCTTTCACTGTCTCACCCCTTCAGCCTGTTCCTCCAGGAGCTCCTGGTTGGTCTCAGGATCCAGTGGCCCCCTCTCCCCCTCCTTCAAAGAGGCCATGGCACCATCCTCCTCAGGTAACACTTGTGTTTCCTCCTTCCCCTGTGATTCTAATCCCTCATCTGTTCTTTCGGTTGCCTTCTCTTTCTTCTCCTCTGGTTCAGAGCTGTCGTCCTCCTCCTCCTCCTCCTCCTCCTCCTCCTCTGCTTCCACCTTTGACTTCTCATCTCCGCTGGACTCCTCGCTGGACGTGGTCTCATACCTGGAAGGGGACCACGAACGCACGACTTTGACCTTTAAGTTCAACATTTTGAATCCGATGTTTTGAACTTCAAGTGAGCAAATTAGCGAGGCAGACGTTTAGTACGCACACAGAACGTTTCTATTCCACTGGACCGACAACATTTGGTTTGTCATGAGGTTTGGGAGATTGGACTTGTCTTTCTTCCTTCAACATGAGCATGTGTACATAATAAAAACAAGCACCCACATCAATGAAACACCCAAAGCTAAAACGAATATGGGAGCCATGAAAGTAAAGTCAACATCGGCTGGATTCATTTCCCTCTGGAGCTTTAGTGTGACATGAAAACCAGGCTTGTTTAAACACAACCTTGGCCCGCACATACAAAACATCCCTCACAGTTTTAAAAAAAAAGAGAATAAATCCATAAATACGTTTGTACCCATGCAACCTTGAACAAAATGGACCCCTGTTGAGCGATGTCGGCTGATGGTATATTTTGGTTGCCGACAGTGTGTGTGATCATCGGGGTGTGTAATGAAGGACCCTCAGTGAGGCCATTGATCAGATAAAATCTTATGTTGCATGCAGCTGATTCATGGCTGTTTGTGGACACACACAAACACAAACACACACACACACACACACACGCCTGCCACCAGAGATGCTCAGGGGCCACAGCATTCCCAGCATTCCAGAGGAACCCGAGGGCGAGCAAAGATAGCTTCAATCCTCCAAAGAGAAGGAAAACAAACAGAGCTGTGGGTCCTGGGCAGAAACCTAAGGCAGAGACAATATTGTTGTCTGACATGTTTGTCTCTCTCGGAATTTTTTAGTTGGTTTGGTTTTAAAACATTTTCCACTGGAGACTCCACTGGAACGTATTCGTCATTCAAATAAAAACGAGTATGTAAAGTTGCATACACCTGTTTTAAATTTTGGGCCATTTTTTTCAATGTGGATTTGGCTCAGGTGCCTCTGAGTGCAAATCTAATTACGTATGTGCTTTGAGTAAACTTGCGTCACAGACATACTGAATGTGTTTATTGTAAATGTGGGTTTTTCAGCTCCTTAAAAAATTAAAAAGATGGGTAGTGGCATTTGTTCTTTAGGGTCTGCAGGGTTCTTTAGGGTGCAGCACTTGTGATCGAGGTTTGAACGAGCATCAACAAACAAAAAGAACTCAGAAAGACCCAACACCATCAGACCAGACAGATTAATCTCTCTACCAAGCTTGGTTCTTCCAACAAACACCATCTGCTTACTTGTGCACAAACACACACGGCTGCACGGATACACACACACACACACACACACATGCTTTGAATGACTGTTATAGTGAGGACGTTGGTTGAACCCCAGCTATCACCTCTATGAAACCAAGTCAAAAAAAAAGTCGGAAACCTCAAATTGTCCTTTGAAGGGACTGAAAATACGCCCAAAGTACCCTGACGAAAAAATCAGATACATAACGTACCACACACACTAAAGGACACACATTCACACTCGTAGTGGCAGCAGTGAGGTCAAATCCAGGGAAGTGTGTCATCAAATGAGCCTCAGTGAATGAGTGCGTGTGTGATTCCTACAGAAGAAATAAATAGTTTAAAATCATTTCACACAGTGTGCAGGATTACCTGCAGATAATTAACAGGGTTTTTTTCCTTTTTTTTGTCGCTAATCCAACTGAAGCCCCAGAATGTAAGCTGACAATTCTGAAAAGTGACTTTACGTAATCCCTGTTTTTGAAAAATGACTGTGTATGACAGTTCAGCTGCGGACATGTCAACAAATGTTGTTAATGACTTAATTCTCCCGAGTGAACACGTGCAGCCTCCATAAAGATATTAATCACAGTTCGATAGGATTTAAAAAGAAGAGTTTACCCCTCCATTCACCCCAACAAATTTCAGGTTCTTCTTGGCTCCCTTGTTCCCCTGCTTGTCAGCCACACCATTCTTCTTCATAATAGACTTGAGACCTGTTGGAGAGAATAGAGGAAAAAGAGAGAGAGAGAGAGACGGGATAAAATATTCCCACTGGACACAAAGTATATAATATATGATTGTGAAGAATACACCTTGCTTGTCTGTGTCTTTATATATGAGCATCATCCATTCTGGCCCTGTACTCCAATCGATGATACTTTACAAATAAGATGTTGGTCAAGACCAAAGCATGAATTTGGTTCAACACTCAGGATACGTGACGTACGTTCAGTTGTCAGGTTTTATGGTTTGATCAGATCACCTCACATGCCGGATCTATCATACGCGCCACGCCTGGAACACCACCACTCGGGTGCAGATATGAGAGAGCTATATATATCATCTATAAAATCAAAATGTAGACAGTGTAATTGAACAAATATGCTGCTAGTCTACAACCTGCAAGTCACGAAGAATGCACATTCTGCTATTCAAATGACATCACTGTAATCGTTTTGGCTCCGAGAGTCGTTCAAGACCACCCAAGGTGTTTCCAGGTGTGAGACAGGTTACCATTTTAAGCCTTATTGACAACCTCGACAGGCCCTCTTCTAACCGTAACTATCATTGAATAGATTGCGTGGGGTCCTTTTGCTGACTCCACTTGGCTCTCGGCCCAGTAAGGTTGTCTTAGTTGCGCATGACAGCAGATATGGAGCAGAGGTGCTGTAATGTTTTATGCAACAGCCTGAGGAGGAGGCTTTGGGCCAAAAACCACCATCAAAAAAAACAAAAAACCTTGGGACCACAATGTAAGAATGATGCTGGTATATCCAGTGTCTCTAGGGGGGCTGACGCTTATATTCTAATATACTGGACCTTCTTGCTTACTGATACATAAATTTCACCTTCCCCTGCGTTGATACGCTTGAATATTCTGCAGCGCTCAAATCAAAAGGTCATCAGATCCCCAGAGTTAATCAGTGATGACAGGAATAGTCACAGATCTTTCAGGGTCACATCAGTGGGCTCTGTTTCCAACATGGAGGATAAAAAATGTCTTGAATTAACGGTAAAAGTAGACTGGGCTGTTGGAGTGATGATGTGATGAGTATACATATCAAACCACACACACACACACACAGAGTGAACTTCAAATGAACTCGGAACATAAAATATGTGTGTGATAGCATAAGTGATTCTGTACTCCTGCTCCTGGACCATGAACGCAACTGTGAGATATCAAGGGAGGAAAGACTTCACTCCTTTGATGTATGTGTTTGTGTGTGTGTGTGTGTGTGTGAATGTCGTCATACACCTTTGTGTATGTCTGAACTGTATCTTACCTGCTGCTCACTGGAGGATTCTCACATCTTAGCCGTGAGAGACCAGCAGCATGACTCGGGTTTAGTAGCTGGTTGTAACAACCACCAGCACTGAACTGAGTTGTCAGGAGGGTTGAAACAACGTAAACATCATCTGCCTTCACAGATGGGCCAACACGTCACATCACAACGGAATTTACTGATGAATACGATGAATACTCTCTGTCTCTGTTACACTACAACAAAACAACCAAGTGTAATAGAGGGGTGTGTTTCAAAGTGTATAAAAATGATGATGTGACCAATGCAGACAAGGCGTCACATCAGGAAGAAGAAGTTACTGGAGGGTACAGTATACAGTAGATGTGGAGTCCAGATCACAGACCACTGGCAAAGTATCAGATGATGAAGTACCTAAGTGTAACAGGGATTAAACGCCATACAAAGGGAAGTATTAAGTCCGCCATCCTTTCCACTTAACCCGTCGAGCCAAATTTTCAAGGTTCAACTTGCCCTACCTGTACTTTTAAGATCGTATCGTCACTATAAGAGCTGGTACAGCAGAGTTGCTGATCTTCCATTATTTGATTTGATAATATTTGAGATTTTTGAGATTTTCACTGGGTGAGAGTCCTTGGAGCTCTATCTGTAACCACAGCGGTGGTTTTCATTCTGTCAGTGTAAATACATTCTACTGTATGACTTTGAACAAATGTTTTCAAATTGCTTATCATCTTCATGCTAAATATCGTGTATTAGAAGAAGCACAACGATGACCTGCACACATCTTTTGAATCCCTGACACACGTATTTGCATATTGTGTGAGTCAGGAGTCCTTGTGCTGCTATTGATAGAACCACCAGACACGTGATCAGAAAGCACATCAGGAGGGAGCGGATAGTATTTCGAAAGAGTTTCAAAAAAGGGTGTGTGGATTTAGGCTGTAGTGTAATGAAAAATTCAGGAGGCCCAAGTGTGTATTACTACAGATATCTTCCAACACATGGTATGTTCAGGCAGCTCATGTGTTTTACTTTTTGATTATAACTAAGTGGCACCAGTGGTCCAGTCTGATCATGACTAAGTGGGATGGCCGGGGACGTTCCTACGTCCCTCGCCGTTACCCGTTCCTAAAGTGTTGGCTACCTTCTAACTGGGCTGCTTGCTTACCTTGTTCTTGCTGTTTGCTGGCAGCTGCAGATTTCTGGCCCGGAGAGTAGAAGGCGGAGAGGACGCTGAGGGAGCTGACCAGTTGACTCTGAATAGAGCTCATTTTAGAAGGACCAGGCTTCCCTGCTGGTTTCCCTGATGCCGCTGCAGGGACAGCTTTTCCCGCAGGCTTGGCTGATGCTCCTTTTCCTGCCTCTGCTCTTTTCCCTGCAGTCTGTTTTTGTGTGCTGGGGCTCTCCTGCTGGCTGGCCGTCTGTTGAGCTCCAGAGCTGCTCCCCAGCTGCGCCCACTGCTCCCCCAGTAGCCCTGTTAACCGGGTTACAACTTGACCCAAAGCTGCAGGGGAGGTTGGTGACTCACTGGAGCCTCTGCGAGCAGGCTGGGCCTCGCCAGGGTCCCGGCGTGAGGCTGCTTCACTGGAGCCTCTGCGTAGTGACTGTGTTTCTCTGGCTTCTTTCTGAGGGGTCTCGCTAGAACGCCTTCGAGACTGAGCCTCTCCCGACCCCCGTCTAGAAGGCAGTGATACACTAGATCCTTTCTGTGTCGCTTTAAGCTCTTTTGAGTCCCGTCGAACTGCTGCGGCTTGAGACTGGGCTTGAATTGACTTAGGCCGGACTTGGACCTCCCTAGGAGTCGGAGATGGCTCCTGAGCCTCAGCCTGGGGTTCTGACTGCTTTGCTATGCTGTTGTCCTCACCCTGAGATGACAGTGGGGATTCAGGTTTTACTGGTGGTTCAGATATCGATGCTGGGGACTGAAGCTCCAGCTGAGGCTGGTCCTGAGGCTGAGGCTGGGCTTTCGTCTCAGGCCGGGACTGCCGACCTTGGCTTTCACCGGATCCCCTACGAGGACGCACAGGAGCAGCCTGAGGTTGAGTAAGCGACTGCGTCTGCTCTGCTGATGGTCTCCGGGCCCTCTGAGGCCGCACCGGAACGACAGATTTTTCTGCTACTTTGACAACGGCGTCAGTGACTAACGTCTCTGTGACTGTTTTACACACAATCTCTGTCGCTGCCACCTGCGGCAATTCATCAGTTTCTGTTACGTTTGAGTCACTTTGTGCGGAGCTCACGTCAACCTTTGATTCAGCATCTTCTTCTGTTGCGACAAGTGGGCTGGTGTCCCCCTCAGCCTGACTCACCGTCTCTTTAACTACAGTTTGTTTGACTTCACTTTCTATAACTGCACTGGAACCCTCTTTGATCGCATTTTCACCATGTCCATTATCTGCTGCGCTACTTTCCTTTGCTTTGTGTGCTTTCACATCAACCCTTTCACTCACTTGCCCCTCTGCTGCTGCATCTGTGGGTGGATTGGTGAGTTGTTGCCTCTCTACCTCTGTCTCAGTATGCTGGTCCACCCTCGGTGCTGCTTCTGTCTCTGTTACCCTGTCCACAGTGTTCACCCTCTCGGTCTCTGTCCCCCTGTCAACACTGCTGGCCCTCGGCCTCTGTGGGTGATCTGTCACCGCCTCTCCCTCTGTTTCCGTCACCTGGTTTACCCTTTCAGCTACTGGCGTCTCTGTTGTCTGATCCTGAGTGTTGAGTTTTTCAGTTACCATGCCCCGTTCCACACTGTTAGCTCTGGGTCTTGGTGGGTTTACAGCAGAAGCTTCCATCTCTGTCACCTGCTCATGAGTGCCAACGTTGTTAGTCCCTGTGAGCTGTTCTGCACTTGCACTAACTGGTTTGGGCACACACACTTCAATGCAGATTTTCTCAGTGTCTGTTCCTCGGTCGATTGTACCATGTGATTCTGTCTCTGTTTCTCGGTTTGTGTAATCAACTCTCTCGGTTTCTGTCCCAGTGTCTATGCTCTCTCTTCTTGACCTGGTGTGAGCTTCTGCTGTACACACCTCCACTCTTATTCCCTCACTCAACTGGAGTATTCGCTCCTCTTTCAGCTTGTTTTCGACCATTTGTTCCTTCAACAGATGATTCGTTTGCTCTAGCTCTTGGCTCGCCTGAGTAAGTTTAGCCTCCAGTGTGATTAGCTTGTCGTGCAAATTCTGGACGCTTCCTGAGTCCTCAAATCTCCCTCCCTCTCTCCCTGTGGAACCCCTAATGGTTCCTTGATGTAACTCTTTACTTTTCTCTGTTGCACCTTTCTCCTCTGTTCCTGACCCCAGCTTTGCTGACCCCTGCTCCGACACTGGTAAAGCACCACAAGGTTGTTTTATCAGAGGCAAATTAAACCCCTCTCTTTGTTTGTGTCCTCGTGACAGAGTGTGCGTCCCTGCATCCAAACTTGGCGTGGAAACCTGGGCCTGTGCTTGGGCCTGGAGCTGCAGCAGTAGCTGCTCCCTTTCCAATCTCAGCGAGGAGATCTGAGCCTTCAGTTCAGGGATGGTTTTCACCTGTTCTTCTAGTTCCCTGACCCGCTTCAGGGCCACTGTGATCTGCTGGTGAAGCCCTGTACGATCTTGAGGAACACACCGTCTTTCTGTTATGTCCGGTGAAGCACGGAACATGTTCTCTGTTGAGCCGTTCTCTGGTGTTCCCCCAGTGCGGTCTGGACTGCTTGAATCAGAGCCTTTCCTCTGCTGTAATGTGACCGGCATGCTCGACGCTCGAAGCAGGTTCGGCCGACATAGAATCCCCACAGTTTTCTCTTCAACCCCTTGAGCTCCTGGGCTGCCTTCATCTCTTGGCTTCGCTGATGTATAGCCAGTTGCTCCCCTGGTGGAAGGTCCTCCTTCACTTGCTCTGAAATCAAAGCTCTGCTGAACCTCTGTTACCCGTGATTTGGGCTTTGGCCCCAAGGTGGCTGTCCCAGACCATGCGCTGTCTTTTTCTTTTGGGACAGGTCTGATTCCATGCCCAGGAAGGCTAAAATTTCTTGGCAATGTGCTGAATTTAGGTGGACCCTTGACCCGGCGCTGTATGTGAACTCTTTTGATGGTGTTGCCTTTTTCAATGTCGTCAACATACTTGAGGAAATCCAGGTCCAGGTGGAAGCCATAGGGAGTTTCCACTGAGTAGGGTAGCTGCTTCCTCGGAACACCACTTTCATTCGCCTTGGTCTGAAAGCCGTTTGCTATAATACAATAAAAAATAAAATCAATCAATCAGCCTTTAGGAGTGATCGAACTGAAGGAACTCACTTCGGTTCTGAAAGGCTACAGAAACTGAGTCAAAGAAAAAGGAGACAAAATCCCACATTATCACCAGCCACATTATTCCCCTTCACCCTCTTGTACAGACATGCTGTAATGTGGTGCTTCATTATGTAAAACCATATCACTTACTGAGAAGTAATTATCATGCAGTGATTGCCCCAAAACAAATTAATCAGCATGCAAAAACACTGTTCATGCTGTGCAACCTCTGAATACAATATGAGACTTGAGGGGCAGTAATCTCAGTCAACAGGAACGGGAAGCTAAAGGTTTAACACTCACCACTCTTCTTGTCCATAATGTGATGTGCAGGTTTCAGTCATCGAATTGTGTTTGCTACAGTTGGAGCGAGCAGCCTGTGAGACAAAGAAAAGGGGACCGCGTGAAAAAACTTGTGATAAAATTCAAAATACAAAATCAGCGTCGGGAAAATGTTAGATTCCTTTTACTTTGCCGGAGTTACATGTTCTCACAAATACACCACGCAAACAAGTCAACTGAAACGAGACTGAAATAGGGAAAACAGGAAATAGATTTCAAATATAATAGTGAAGAAAATCAGTATATTTTAACTTCACATCAAAACACAGCATGATGGCAGTTAAATGGCTTGGAGTTGTTCAGTACACAGCAGGAGAGCAGAGCTGACCATCCAGAGGGTTACACAGAGGGAGGGAAGGACTCTGATTACATCTTAGCCCTGAAGTATATACATATTTCAAAAAGAATGAAGAAGGTGATTATTGTGCAACTTCTCTAATGAAGACAAATTGCTTTCCTGTGCTGTATGGGACATGCCCCGATGGAGACATACCTTTGTGTCCATTAACCTGCATTAACATTTTCCTCGTGCCAAAACTTTACAAGCTATTTTAAGTCAACACAACGCTGGGAACATCCAAAAAGGGAACACCACTTTGCTCCTTTCATTTGTTCCAGCCAGAGAGGCCAAGAAACCAAATCCTTTTTATATTCCTACAATGGGCTAACTGCAGAGGAGAGGTTGGTGAGATGGAAAACAATTCAGAGAGGGTGATTAAAACTTTTATGGGCTTATGTAAAGCTTCCTAATAAAATTATAAAAACCCAGACAATTCTCACAGACTGCAATGAGCTGCAGAGTTCAAATCCATTTCAAATGAACACTCCAGACCAAATGTCAGCTCTTATGCTATTTAGCAAATAGTGACATGTATTTCATCATGCAATTTACATGCAAATGTGGTGTTACGGGAAAAGAAAATATTCTGCGTGGGAGATGAGCGCCTGAAGCACTGGTTTCTATACCTGAGTTCAAACATATGAGGCCATTTCTGGGGTATACGTTAGCATTCCATTCCCTCTAGTGGCTCATCCAGGAACACTTTAATATGTATGCAGGACACATAGGTACATGCCCCATGTTTCACTCCCATATCCCCCTATACTCAACTTCGTACTGATGCAAAACTATAATCATTTAGATGTAAAAGAGCAGTGGAGCACATGGTGTTTCCTCTACTGCCTGTCACTTTTACACACAGCGGATAAAAAAAGGTCTTCTGGGAAAAACCCAATGTCTTCTTTCTTGTGTTCCCCATTTCTTTGATTCCTGCTGATGTAATAAGAACATACATTTCCACAATGTATCTACGGGAGGTATGAAAAAAAATTACTACCGCATAAAGACTCTTAAAATCACCGACAGCTTTTGTAGAAATGTTTGACTTGTACTGGATAATACGTCCCAGAAGTCACACACCAGTTTACTGCAGTGTGTTGCGACAGACTTCACGGATCGCTTCTAGTATAACTGTATGTTTGTGTGCTTGTCCAACACACGTTGCTTAGGTAGGTTTGGCCGCGCAGTGCTGAGTAAGGGCAGTGCAACACGAGCATGACACGAGCACTGTGATGTAATCAATCACATTGACAGCTGGGGACCGAAAAAGAAACTGTGACAAGCTTTATTTGGCTCCTGTCCCGTCTTCAGTGTTGAACCTTAATAATAAAAAAAAGTGTTGACTCTGTTACACATGAAGATACGTACACACACAGGATGTGACACCATGTGACTGCTACCATGGAAACGATCCTTCAATCCACTACTTCTTCTTCACATCCCAGGAGTGAATATGTGGGTAGAACGGGCATCCCTGATTCCCCCTGATTCTAAATGTGATGACAGTCAGCCTGCTGTCCTTTTAAGGCCTAATTAGCCAATTTGATAGCAGAAGAATGCGCCCGTAATTGCTGAGTGAGAACAGAAAGACCCCACTGGCAATTATACATCGTGTGCTCAGCAACAACAACAAAAAAAAAGGTCTTTAATTACATCATTACCAGTGAGGAAGAGAGAGGTGGAGTACAGAGGAGAGAGAGTGAAGGAACAGAGGTAAAAAAGAGAAGGCTGAAGGAAGGAAGCAGAAAGAAATTCCCCCGATGAGGGAAACGTCCACCTGACCTTCCCTGAGGGCTCCTGTGAGGAAGTTTGAATTAAAGTCACCCGTAATGCTGCGTGCTAATGAGGACCTCAGAGCAGCAGGACACTTGGTATGGGTGATTGATATAATACCATAAATAACACACACATTACTAGTTAAAGGTATGTAAACAATACAGTAATAAGCACTCAGTGTCGTTATAGAATAGTTAGAATAATAATTAGAATAATAACGTTATAATTATAATACAGGTTGAATGATGATGGACAATCCATTAGTGGTCCATGTGTGTTCAAATGGTCCATCAAACTTCACTTAGTCTATCAAATATGTTCGGTTTAGTCAGACTAAAGCGGTCCAAGTCTCATGTGCATATAACCCCCCAACAGGACGTGCTGCAATCCTTCAACCCCAAGCCAATAAGTGTGACAGCTGCCTGAGAGGCGGCGGGACAGAAGTAATGAGAGTACAGTAAATAAGCTCACACTGACAGCCAGACGGTTCATATGTCATCAGCATGGAAAGCTCAATCATACTAACAAAGAAGCTGTTTGGTGGGGTACATTAGGTAGTTATAACACATCAAACATACATATACACATGACAAATTACTGCATGGAGGGGAAGACCATTAATTGGGTGGAATGGCTCATTATATTGGAGATCCTGGGTACTGGAAATTGAATTGGCCTGGTGCACGGACACAGAGCAGACGACAGGCCTGCAGGAAATGTAGGGAGCAAGCAGGGACAGGGGGTGGGCGGGTCAGAGAGAACCAGGGTGAGAATGTGGAGAAAGAAGTGGGAGTGGCGCCCCTATCTCATACATGCAGAGCAGCTTTGCTGTTGTGTTCATCCCCTTGCAGCTCTGCCGCTGTCATTTTAAGTCCATGAAATTAAAAACACTTGTGCATGAGTGCATTATGATATCAGACACACACACACACACACACACACACACACACACACACACACACACACACACACACACACACACACACACACACACACAGTCCAGTGCAGTGCACAGGCTGCAGCTCTTCAAATGAGTGCTCCTCAGCTATGCAAGAGCAGCAGGGTCAACTGCACGCAACAGCGAGGGAGAGCAGGTCCCAAGTCCTTATCAGAGCTCTGACACGGGTCCAGCTACAGCACATGGTGGGTATCTGATAGAGAGCGCCAGTCAAAGACCAGTGTGAATGTTAAACTTTCCACATCACCATGAAAGGACCTTTTGAAGTTGGAGCCATTTTTTCCTCATGACACCTTTGGTTGACAGAATCCCATTCTGAAGTCTGAGCGTGGTATTTTAACCCATCACAGTCTTTGCACCAATCTGTGTCCATCACCAGACTCATATAATACCAGATAGCTGTTCGGTGCTGAATTGCACAACGGAGATGAGCCCGAGGAGCCTAACTGAGAAAATTCTGAGAATAATAACTGGAAGGTTCTGAGAGCTGAATCCCATCAGACTGATTGTTCAGCTGTTCGTATCCAGATTCTGGCCCGAGAGGAGAGAACTCCCAGAGACTCATCGGACAGCTCAGCTCTTAGGCTTGTGTGTGTGCAGCATGAATGGATCAATCCCTTGCTCTAAAGGGCTATTTGAGTCCGGTCGATCCGTTCCCGGTCTATGATTATCTATTTTTAAGTACAGTACAACTACACTCCGCTGTAATCTACTTCACTCCCATTCTGTTGTTCTGTCTCTGATCATCATCGTCTTCCAGGCGTCTTTCTCTCAGTCTGAATGTGGTATGATCTAGTCTGGTCCAGAGTGATAGTGGATGTATTCAGCAGGGCCCAGATTGTTCCTTTGTGCCACACAACAGCTGGCTCTCCAACCCAGAGAGCAAATGAGAGAGCGGGAGATTCTCTCTGTGGGCTTCATTAAACCGACGGCAGAGTTGATCCTGCAGGGCAGTCGTGAGCTCTTTCATTGTAGGTCAGTTCCGACATGTTTCCAAGTAGATAATATACGAATAAAGATTGCATAGTGGCAATAATACTATTAACAATACTTCATGATATCGATAGTATCACAGCAAAAGTGCTGCAAAAAGCAGGACGGGAAGAGTGAACAGTTCCTCTAAAATACATCAAACAATTTTCACAGCAGCACAACATCAATGATGAAATCACTCTGGCAACTGATAATGGTTTATGATAAATACACATATTGAGTGTATTGATGTCATAAGAGGAAGTATTGCAGTAATATTACAGCATCACGATTTTCCCCGTCCCCACTGATCCGTCTTTGAGCAGGAATAACATCAGAGACAGACTGGACTGTCATCACTTACAGTATAATGTCTGTTAGTCGTTCTGAAGGCTGAATTATTTTCACCGAGATAGAAAAGAGACAAAGTGAGTGTACTGTTCATTGCCACAATGCAATTTTCGACCTACACATGCACAGGACACTTGTGGAAGGTGACCTATTGACATGTGTTTCTGTCCTTATTGGAAAGAACATTTGACATTGCTGTCAAATATCACAAGAAACAATGTGAGAGGTCGGTACAATAATTTAAAATGTATTCAGAACACACCTGAGCCCATGACAAAACCAATTCATTTTAAAAGTGACTGAAATATGAGTTTATGAGTTTGTTTTTAATAAAGAATGTGATGTCACGTTCTTTCCAAGTTGGTATAGACAAACTATATTCAATAAGGGCATTTACAACAACAGAAACTTAAACACCTTGAGTGAGACTAACCTTGGGCAATGGACCTTGGACTTTGGACACTTAATTAATCGTCTTTATTTCAGTTGAATGAATGGCAGGGAAATAAATTAAGACATTTTTTTAATACACAGCTGATCATCAGAGTTCTCCAACCAGCTCGATAATAATTCATTCTGTTTAGTCATATAGTGCAGCTGAAACACACTACACTCCCCAACTCCACTGATTTATTTATCCTGCTGTTGTCCCGACGCGCTGCTGGTGTAAAAACGTGATTTAAGTGTGGGTCATAAACATCGACCTGCCAACCAGGGTCGTGATTCCTGGGCTAAATCTACAGACCGGAAGAGAGAATCAGTTCAGATCAGAATCATATGCTCCAGAAAACAAGTTGTCGTTGTCATCATGTCCGTTTATTGAGGGCAGCTTGTTTTTGGCAGGCGACACGGATGCCAAACTTGTGCTACTGGGATAACAGCAACAACAGTGCTGGTGTCTGTAAAATCATAATTTCACCTGAAGGCGTTAACACCGGCAATGTGCGCCCAAGCATCTTTTACACTGCGTGGACATTAAGTCTGTATTTGACACTGTCGTCACACAGGCTACTGTGTTCCAACAGAGCAGCGCGCTCCTGAGACGACTGAGACGATTTATTTTACTGTGAAAACTCGAAATGTTTTGCGCTTCAGGACCAAATCACCTCTATCAACTCACGAATTGTTTTCAAATTTGTCCAATGAAGCGTGTACTGGATTTGTTTTGGCACCTTTGACCCCCATAGATAACTGTGGAAATGTAACATTTGAACTTTCATCTGTACTGGTGTGAGACATCACGATTGCGCGTCCCTGGCGTTCGCTCGGCTTTATCTGTGAAATGGACAGATAACCTCTCCGCCTTCCTTAAACTGTCCCCTCGTCAGCTTCGTTCTCTTTTTCCCTCCATACAAAGACTGAGTGCATCCTGCTTTTTCAGGCGGCTCTCCGAAAGCCCCTATAGTGCTTCTGCAGCATGAGGAGCAGCTGCCTTGCTTTTATTAGCAATAAAGGAAGTAACCCACCATCTATTATTAAGTGGAGCTCAGAGCCAGTCCCTCTTCCAGCTGGAGCTACGCTGCCATTATGGCTACTTCCCCTCATGGAAGTTAATGAGGGACGATGAGGAGCTACCGCGTGATTTGCATGTGAGAGACCTCACCGAGTGTCAACACCAGCAGATGTTAATGAAAACGGATAAAAGCTCAGTAGGGTGGGAGACGGGGAAAGACACAGAATATGACGTTAAAAAGAGAGGTGGGGGTGAGAAAAGATGGTGTTGGAGCAGATCACTTACACCGCTGACATGTGTCATTACACCGGTTTACTCACTACGATGTGTTGGAATATAAAACATGTCACGTCATGTGTCGGGAAAAGTTATATGACGCTAACAAACACAAAAGTGTTAAATAAGTCAGCTTCCCTTTGCTCATTCATTTTCTCATTTCTACTGCCACAGCAACACCAAGGAAACACACACACACACACACACACACACACACACACACACACACACACACACACACACACACACACACACACACACAGCACACACACACACACACACAGTTACAGGCTGTCGGGGAATTCAAACCCACTTGGATAAACATGAGATAGGACATTTGTGCATGCAAGCACCCAAACTTGCACACAAACACTTTTCATTTTCGCAGCCACACACACCACACACACACACACACACACACACACACACACACACACACAGTTACAGGCTGTCGGGGAATTCAACCCACTTGGATAAACATGAGATAGGACATTTGTGCATGCAAGCACCCAAACTTGCACACAAACACTTTTCATTTTCGCGAGCCCCACACACACACAGCACACACACACACACTTCTGGTGATAAAAGAGGGCTGCCCGACACCAGCAAAGTGAGAAACCGAGCAGGCGATGGCCAGCAAACATTCTGCAGCACAGACAGGACGTGTCTGGAAAGAAATCAACACGTCTATAGATCCCAGCCCACGTCTCGCGCTCACAAGGAACAACATGGGTTGGACAAACATGGTAGAAGACACCTGGAGATTCAAAAACAGCCAGGACAAAATTAATCCACTCATTTGGCTGTGTGTGTCGACCCGCCTAATGAATATTCCTGGCACATATAAATTTTACACATCTACTTTTTTTTTTCCCTCTTTCGGCGCCTTTCCTCACACACCACTGGCAAAAATAGATCAGGGTACGACAGTGGGAGAAAAAGAATATGTGAGGTAAAACAGCTTCATGGTGATAATTTGAACGGTATGAGATGAAGTTATGGCAGAAAATGGGATGGGCGGATGGAGAGTAGGAGGGTTTCCTCAGCGATAAAGTTGTTTCAGAGGAGACGTGAGCAAAAACAAATAAACGAGAGGACGGGAGTCTGTCTCATGGGACAGTGAGCTGCTCACCTGCCACGCACCTCCTCACCTCCTCACCTCCTGTCCTTCCTGTTTCCATTCCTGTTTACTGACCACGTCTCTCTTTGAAGCAGAGAAAGCAAGAAAAAAACTGACACACGAAAAGGAGGGAGGAAGAGAGAGAGAGAGCGAGAGGCCAGGGTGGGACGTTGGTGGAGGTGTTGGCAGATAGTCATTCAGGAGAGAAGAGAACAGAAGTTTTACCCTGGAAGATAAACACATTGAGTGGAGGGCACAAACAGTGTGTGTGTGTGTGTGTGTGTGTGGTTGTGTGTGTGTGTGAGTGTGTTGGGAATGCCTCACCAACAGGCTGGTGGATGACCAACAGGGAGGTCTAATGCAGATTAATACCACGTCTGTCTGTGTGAATTCACTGCTCCATGCATGTGGGTGTTGTTCAGACTGTGGATACACGACTTGCAGCAAATTGCGAGTCTAATTATGACTGGAGGTCGACCACTGCTGGGCTGTATCAGAGCCGTGTGAAGCCTGCTCTTACCAGTTTGAGCTCCACATGAGATGGAAAGCATTTGTTAGAAGTGTCTGCCTTGCTGAGGTATGAATTTAACGAGTAAACCACCTCGATGGCTGTGTCCAGCTCAATACGTGTGATGTGTAAACCCCGGCTGGCCCATGTGTGTTCTGTAGTGTAATGAGGTAAAATAATTAACAGCATTTTAAGCAGGCTAACTGCCCACGCTAATGGGCCCTATCTTATCTTGCCCTTGCACTAACCCACAGACCAGTGGTATTAACTCCCTCTTTAGTAAATGTGTGTTTCCCATTTTAAAAGCAAACATCCAGCCAAAGCAGCTCAGCAGCGAGCACGCAACATCTGTAAAACATGGCCGCCGCACTTGGCTTGACATGCCATGTGAGGGCACAGAAACACAAACTGCATGAAATATTCACATGGATATGTGGCACACACGTATAGCCGTGCCTGTCGGATCCAGTCAAAGGGCTCTCAATATAATTAAGACTGGAGGGAGAAATCAAATTATTTTGCGCACGAAAACAAGTGGAGAAAAACAAAATGTATAAAAATAAATAAATAAAGTTATTATGTTGTACATTTTAAGAGCTTTGATACATACTGAACGTAAAATATAAGCATGAAAATGGAAAGATGTTTTAACACTTCTTGGACATAAATCTTCACCCCAGCACAATTGCATAAAATCAACTTGCATCCTTTCAGTCTAAATCAGCTGACTGAAAGCGGGTGTGATGTGACCCGGGGGCTAAGGGGGTAAGCTTTCCCTTTCCTTGCTGATCACATGAACAGTCTCCTGTCAGGAGGGATCAGATCCCACCTCATAGCCCCAGGACCTCCAGGATCTCATAGTGTCGACAGTAATGCATGTTCCTAGATGTCTCTTGTTCATGTGGTAAAGGGGCAAATTGTCGCAGCAACACCGTGATGCTACGTCCTGAGACGTGACGGTGTCACTGGGCTCCTGTCCGTGGCCTGAGACGTTGGGTTAATTAGCTCCAGTGTAAAAAAAGGAAAGAAACTCCTGGATGCAAACAGGAAACGATAGATTCTCAGGTGTTTGTTTGACCCCGTCCTCCACACCAGCCTGCCTACAAGTAGAGAAAGAGGAGGGCAGTGGGGTTCTAACGCCATTCGACAGCAACATGGCCGAAGTGGAGAGGCTCGAGAATGAGAAAGAAAAAAGCTGTTAAAGGCTGAGAGGGGGAGCTTGCAAACGAGTCTGGCGTTGGAGCTAATTGGCCTCGGTCAACAAAGCTCAGAGAAACCACATGCTGCAGAATCACATGGGTGGGCAACATGCAGGAATACTTGTGGAGGTACGGTTTGTGTGGTCATGCCTGACCTCTCCTCTCCTGAAATAAAACTTAAATTTAGCAGGTCGACATTCCTGCATGGAACATAAGTGACAACAAGGAGTGTTGTGTATCAGCCGCCTACCTGTCGCTGCTTTGGTGAAGAACAGCCTGTAGAGAATGTTCAATATAACAACAGGAAGTGTCTTAGCGTGGTGAGTGTGAAAGCAGCTCATAAATACTTTTCGGGGCATAAAGGCTTCGAGTCCTATGCACACTGTTTTCATGGGAGAGGTATTTCTAGCATTGCTTCAGCGGCTGCTGCCAGGCAACCACAACCATCACTCACCATCAGCCTGACATAGGTGAGTTTTCCTCCTGCTAATTCTTCAACTCACCTCAGAGCAGGTTACATAAGCACATACCCTGACTTTGCCTAAATGACCTGGGTACCAGGAACAGCAAAGACGCGACGTCTCACTGCACTGCCAGGTATGTGCTCCTATTAATCACTGCAAATGAGACTCACAACATCATTTTTCTGTTGTGTGCTGCAATTCTAGAACACTGCATGCTGCAGATTAATGTCTTACAACACACAATTAACTGTGTAAGTATAGTCTGCGTGCACGTACTTTGGGTGGGCGCAAGTGCGAAACTGATACTGGCAAATCTCACAGGTCTCGCAAAAACATTGAACTCAACAGCTTGAAGCCATCTGGACTTTTTTTTTCTTTTTTCGCTGAAGTACACAACAGCAAAACATGTAAAACAATGGGACAGTTTTCTCCTTTGCAAGGATTCTAAGGTTATTGTCATCTGCCACAAATCTTATCTTATCTTTTATTTTTTCATTCCATCAAGAATGTTGGACAAAAATGAAGCAATCACTTGCAGTTGCCCAAAGATGAGGCTGCTGGATGGATATGTATTCTGTTTATCAGGTCCATGTGGACCCTACAAGGGCCCACCACCGCCACCACCACCACCATCATCATGAGCCCATCCAGACAGAAAGACCATTTTAGTTGCTGCTCTTGAAGCATCAGCTTAGTTCACACTGCTGGAGTTTTAACACCTGTAGTATCGAGTAACACAAGTATCACAAAGCTGATTTTAGAATGGAAAGCAGTGTATTAAACTATGACCAGGATTTTTCCCACCGGTACTGTGTGTGTGTGTGTGTGTGTGTGTGTGTGTGTGTGTGTAGCGGGGCCAGGGCCAGCAGACATCCTGAGGAAGGCCAGTAGCTGATAACGCCGTCAGGCAGGGAAAAGACTGTTTATATCGCTGAAACACACGCCCACTGAACTGACCACAGCACACACCTCACTGCTCAAGTGGAAACGACCTGAACTGTGGAGAACGCTCCTGTGTGTGTGCGCGTGGCGTGGTGTGTGAGGGAGAGAGAGAGAGAGGGACCCAGTGGCAGTGTTCAGATATGGAAAAACGTGCCTCTCTTGTGCCTTTCAATGGGGACAGTACCATGAAAAAGATGCTTGAAATACCATGTTTCAATCACTTCTTCACCTTTCTGCATACTAGAGGAAAAACACCTTGCAACATTCTTCCTCTTCATGCTTTTTCCATTCCAACCAGATGCTTCCACATGATCTGTGTATCAAAATCACATGGTTTGGTGTCAATTCAAGCAGAAAAGTGTAAAAGCAGAAGCTAAGCTGGTGCAAACTACAATATAGTGACAAAATCCAGACACTTCAAAATAAGAGTACTGGTCACTTTCAAAGCTCCATCAGCCCATCAAGTACCAGGATTTTGTTTTCTATTGACTTCCCAGACAGAAAACCCAAAATCAGCCGTTATCATTTTTGAGTTTCTGCATGTTTCTCTCAGGAGAAAAACACTGAAAAGTTCCAAAGCAAAGGAAAAGTCGTATTGTTAATGTAGGTGAAGCGTGAGCAAAGCAGTAGGTTGATTGCAGCCCCACAGACGCAGACAGACACAGAGTCTAGTGGAGTGAACTTTGCTGACCTGTGGGGGGCGAGATGCTCCACAGGCTTTGGCTTGGTGCTAATATGACTAACAATCACTGGAGAAGAACCCACAGCTAGAACGCAGTGGAACAACATGGAGGTAACGTTTATGCATTTGCTGGGTACGCTTTTTTTTTTTTGGTTGTATTTTTTTCTCACTGGCCAACAAACCACTGAGCTGCCGGGGTTCAGTCGAGGGCAGCTGGAGAGATGCAACACCTCTTTGAAAACTTGACCAACTATCTCAGGGCACAGCCGAGTGGAAACATGCACAGGCTGTTTGTTGAGACTGATGAAAAGCTACGTGGAGCCCAGGAGTCTTTACTTTACCAGTGAAAAGGGGAGGAGTCTGGTGTGATGTTTCGTGGGTCAGAGGTGTGTGCTCACGCTTGTTGTCCAAAGCTTTGAGATGAATTAAATGTAATGAAATTTGAACAAGTATACAACAGACTGACGGAAAAGTAAAGACCTCACATCTCAGAGGTTTTCATCGTCGGCTCAAGAGGCTTAAAGATGGCAGAGACAAAACATGAAAAAAAAAGAAGAAAAAAAAGTCATATTCTCTGTATGGACCTCTAAGTTTTGTTCACAAAAAGAGCAGAGCTGCTTTTATCTGCCCTGGCGGGAGCTCTTTGTGTGTGTAATGTTTTCGTTCCACTTAAAAAAGGAAAAAACTGTCCAACTGTGTTCACATAAATTCATATCATTGAAACAAAATGACTTAAAACACAACTGGGGCCACATGTTGGGAGAACCGGCTGTGGGGAGTTCTGTAATTGTTGATAACTGTGGAAATCACTTCTTTGGGTAAATAAACGGTGTTTTGTGAGGAATGAGATCCTGGTTGGGTTCCAGTTACGAACATAGTTTTCTCCATCCTACTTATGTTTTAATCATTTAGAAGGGAAGAGAAAGGGACATACAATCAGGCAACAGATCGTGAAATTAGAAATGTGTCTCAAAGAAACCATATTTATTTTTCCTGACACTATTCTATCGCTGCCTTTCTTTCAAAAAACAGACAAATAAATATGAAAAGAAAAGAAAATAAGCGTTTCAAACTAATCTGGATGAGTGAAAGTGCACAGAGTAGAGCTTTGTTTATTGGTGTTGTGGAGCAACAGCTGCCTGCAGCTATTCAGGAAAGAGTCAGCCTCTTTTCATCATCGTTGCCTCTCCAGCTGTATTCTGTCGCTCCACACCGGTACAGACTCTAAATACAACAGACCCCTGCAGGCAGGGCGGCGTACAAAAAGGAGCAGTGACAGAATATCGGACAGACCACAAGGAACGCTGTTTCTCTCCAATGGGGAAATATCTCAAGCCATATAAACCCTTCTGAGGGAAGACAGTGACAGAGTGTGTGAGAGGAATCAAAGAGCATTTGGGAGAGGGGTGAAAGAGGATGGGCAGGGAAAAGTAAATACAAAGGTGTTGATGAAATAAAGAAGAAACTCAGTCATTTAATACCTCTGTATATGCATCCTGTATGATGCAAAAACAGGAAATGATTTCAATTCTGAGGATTTCAAGGTGATATAATGATAGTAGATTCTTCACACAGGCATTTCTGTGCTCATTGGCAAATTGTCTGGAGATGACCATGGAAGACTTTGCATTCATTTTCATGCAACTGAGTCTCTTTGTGATAACACGCTGACTTGAGAGACCTTTGAAGAAAAGTGTTCAAAGAAATGAGGAGTAAAATGTCTGCAGAAGAAGAACCAGTGTCAACATGATTTGAGGAAAAAGATAAAGTGTTTGGTTTCACTGGTTTACCAGCCGGCATTGGGCTCCATGACTGGCAATGGGGTATAAACACATGAAATGAATGCTGAGGAATTCAGAATAACGGAGGGATTTCCTGTTTGCCGCCAACTGGCAGAAGTGTCAGAGCAGCACTCTGGTGTGACCTGCGAGCATCTGGACTATAATGACGGGAACATAACTGACAGAAGACAGGGAAATTAATGACAGTGAGGAGAGGAGATGGGACATGGGAGAGGAGGGACAGGAAAGAGAAATGACAGACACGATGGAGATGAGAGGATTGCGATTATTGGACAACGCCTGCAGTACACAGCTTGAACGCATTTTCACAGCTTTTTCTTTTTTCCGCTTACAACTATAGCAGACAAATGATTAGCTGGAGGGGCAGCCTGGTCTCCCACTTCCATTTCCTACATGGGTTTCAAGAGGGTGTGTTGAACTCCAAGTAACTAACGTTCTGCGTAAATTCTGTCAATTGTTTTAATCCACCAAATTTTCTTTACAGATTCCAACTGCCGCTCAGACTTGCTACCAAAACGTGTTTGATTGTCATGTTGACAGCAAGATGTGTTCCGCCCCAGGAGATGCTTCTGAGACGCTGCAAGCATCCGCCTATCCGTCTGTCAGCTGCTGTGTGTGTGAGAGAGAGAGAGAGAGAGTGGGAGGATGAGAATAGCACACAGAAGCAGGGCATGTATACTACATTTATCTCAGCGTTGGAACCACACACTGTGTTTCCATATTTAGAAATACGACACAGATGTTGAGGAAGGACACACACTCCACGTTTGGCTCTCTAGTCCCACGATCCTGGTGAACTCAGTCCGTCTAATAAAGATCTCCACCTCTCCAGTAACATAGAGAAGAGTGCAACAAACTTAATAAGTTCTTTAAGTGCAACAGAGACCGCCAGGACTCTAAGGAATGATGCTAAAACAAGACCTGAAACTATTTTGGGGGGAGAGTTTCTTCTGAAGCCAAAGCAAAACATTTCCTGACTATTCTTTTTTTTCTGCGGCTGTGATCATGCGAGCATTTCTTCACAGAGCGGTAGAACTACATCTGCTCGTAAATTGCTTGTGGCCAAACGTGTCGTATCGCCAGCTCAAAAGTCTGTTAAAGTAAATTCACAAAGTGCTGCGATCAAATAGCGCCACTTTTCTTTCTGTTTAGATTAGAATTACGGGGATCGCCGTGGGGTAACGTGTGTCACTGTAGAAGAAAATGAAACAAAGACAAAACCAAACATGTGAGCTGAGTTTTCCTTTAATGATGTCGACGGAACATGAGTTTTAATTCAACGTTTTGTAAAAATCTACTTCACTGACATTTGTCAAGAAATAAAACCTTGACGTCGTCTGCCTTCTTTTGACTCGTACAACTCCACAGAGACATACATACAATTGGTAATTCTTTTTTTTAGGGGCAGGACAAACTTGATTGTAATTCATTTTCTGTTCCACATTCATTTTTCTAAATCAGTTTGAAGATGAATCCTTTTCAGCTTGTGTGGAGACATTGGAATTAACAAAATCCACATCTGAGCAGAACGGTGTACGCACACATATCAAAGTCTTTTATTTGCATCTGAAGTGAGTGAATTTAGGAAAGTCATTTTCCACAGAGATATATTTGTTAGACGGGTTATTCATGAGGAGTGTAAGCAGATTTCAGGACCAGCTGAGCTTTTAAAAAATTTACAACACGGCAATGCCACTCAACCTACTGAGGTATCACGAGTAATCATTACTCTTTCATTGCTACCAGAACTCTCAGGCCATCACTTCATTATTAAATGAAAACTCTCCAGCTCTCAAGTCCTTACTACATTATCCCACAAGTACTATGTAAGTAATTAAATGATGACTCTGTACTTGGACTAATAATTACTGACAGCTCCAGCCGAACTGACGTTTCGACAGTGATGCAGTTCTTCACAATCAGCCTTCAACTCAGCCACGCAACTGTTAAGTTTCTCTCCCGCACATTTGTGACACGATCACGGAGGAAATCATCACCAGACTGCGACCCGCCTCGGTGGTATTTCCTGACACCTGATGTGTTTTTATGAAAGATGATGATCAAACAGAACAGTAAAATAAACCCCGTTGCCCTTCCTGTACGTCTAATTATCTTAAGATCTGTTTGGGCTTAAAGTCTTTTCAAACTCTGTCTTTGGCTTTGAAGTACTGTTTTTTTTTCCTCACCTCTCATTAACCAACTCCCACTATTTTAATCAGCCGCTCCTTTGTGCTTCGCCGTCAGCAAAATCAAATATATCTGAAAATAAAACATCTCAGTGTGTGTCATGTAGCATGAAATGTGATAATTTATGTGAGAGGAACGTATTCTTGGGGGAACATTGATTTTCCACTCGGTTGTGACTGTGGTGTAATCCATCACATTTGTGCCTCCGCTGAACTGAGATGGGGGAACGTGTCGGTCAAAGGGTTTGTAGCTACATTACAGGAACCTGCTGCTGTGGAATCATTATTTTTAAATGGCGAAGAAGTGTGTGTGTGTGGGGGGGGTGGTGGGGGGGGTGGGGGGGTTACATATGTTCCGGACAAATCATATGAGGAGTTGACAGATGGACAACAGATGTGTAAATCCAGACAAAGGCGTTAGTGGAAGAACAGCTATCTGATTTACATTGAAAACAAAATGGGAAAAAACGGGACTCAATGGATGAGTTTTTGCAAAAAGTCGAGGGACCTTTTGACTTAAATCTCACCACCCATCATGTATCTGGAGAGAGACAAAAACACTAATGACCCTGAGTTTGCTCCCTCAGTATCAAAGAGACAGAGTTCCTGGCTCGCAGGTGAACATAGTGGGCGCGGTTGGCGGCTAAAGAGGCAAATATTTCCCCTCCGCAGTTGAAGGAGAGTTAATATTTGACTTACCTGGTGCAGAAAAAAAACCCCATTAGCCACTGCTGTGTGAGTTAGTAGGCAGTTTGACAATATTTTAAGGGTTAGTTTATAGTGACCTGTATTATATAGTCATATATTATCATCACCATCTCTCCTGCTTGCTCCGGTATACACCAGCTGTATTATTGTATAGATTCTACATTCTACCTTCTACACTCTACACGATCACACACTTCGCCCAGTGAGTTCAGCAACCTGAGTAAATTGGGGGCAGTAAATGACCAAAACACCTGCGCTGGGCCCTTAAATGGGCCACAGTTGTGGCACAGGTGGTGTTTATCCAGTTCATTCCCGGTGACAGCGCACAAGAACAAGAACTTTGGATGCTCTGTGAGACACACATTCCCGCTACGTTTGTCCTCTTTCTGTCTGACTGTCTCCTCCTGTGCCCCCCCCACAACCCCCCCCCCCCCCCACCACCGCCCCACTCACACTCTATTCTTTTTATTCATATCATGATTCCTGATCTCTTCTTCTTCCTGTTAAAGGCTCACTGCAGTGCAGACTCAATACTTTCCTCTGAGCAAAGAGGCATTACAAGCTCACACTGCTGTTGAACCAATAAGAAGCTCAGTATAATTGTGCTGAGGCTTTTTTTTTCAGCTTCGAGCCAGTTTATCTCCTGGTCACAGCTACACACAGTGGAGGAAAAGTATTGATCCATCTTTTCTTCACACCGCTGCAGCAGGTGAAAAGTGGTCATAGTTGAGCTCAACAAAAACTTTGCTTCAAAGGCTTGTGCAGGTTCCATCCAGACTCAAATACCCACAAGTTCTGCTCTTTGTGAATCAGATCCAAACAACACTTGAGGTGGGTTGAAATATGAATTCGGTCAGAATTCTCCAGATGCTCTGCTGCAGCTCACATTATATTTTGTTGTATCTTTTACATCACTTCCAATGCATCAATGATGATGCAGTTTCTCATGTCAATGTCGTTTCCATAGCAACCTGGACACACAAACCTGATCTGATCACGACTATGAATCCAGGATCCAGATTCACACTCCTACGTCAAAAAAAAAATTGCCTAGAGCTTATATAGCTTCACTTGGATCAGAGAGAGAAACACACACACACACACACACACACACACACACACACACACACACACACACACACACACACACACACACACACACACACACACTGGACAATCAACTCTGTCTGAGCAGTAGTCAAACTCAAATGAACAATAATTAAATCTTACCAACTACTAACTTGAGAAGCAGCCAAACCCCTGTATATACCGATGTGGAGGAACACAAGAATCCAAACAAAGTAGAAATTTCTGGCAAACCCTGACCTGACTACCAGATTATATGACATGGTGAGACAGTAAAGGTGGTTGACATTGTTCATCTGTTGGCCTCTTCATTGCCACAAGAAGGACATACATTACAAGGAGCTCTTAAAATGCTAAACAAAGGGTTGTCTCTAATGGTAAGCCGCTCATTAAATGCTAATTAAGGGTTTTATAGCAGTCGCAGAGAATCTAGCACGCAGACCATAAAATCCATCCATGATCCCTGAGCAGATCATATGTGAATTTTGTGTTAATAAAGACAAGGAAACAAGACATTAATTCCAAGGGCAGCTTTTATTCTGCTCTCAACAAAAGAGAATATCCACAGATAGCAGGGACGGGAGAGGAAGGGGAGTATTCCCTAAGCACCAGAGACATATCAAATGAACTTCATCTCCCCACTCCTCTTACCGCAGCCTACTCCTCCGTTCAAGGAGAAATAAGACAGAGGGGGACAAAAGGTTGCCAAAGTCTCTCTTTCTCTTTCCCCTACTCAAGTGCAGACATAACATATGTATTCTCAGACGACAGGTGACGTTAATGACTTCTGCTGATGATGGGAATCCTGCATATAATTATTCACTGCGCGTGGTCATGTGCTGCTACAGACACAAAGACGCATGTCTAAAATACTCTGCTGCTGCAACAGGGAGCCTCCACACATCGCTGATGGAAGGATGACACAACTGAAAAAATGGGATTAAGATTTAAACATGTCTGCAAAGGTGCTGCATGTCATATTATCTCATTCAAATTGGTTTTGATAATAAAACTGGCATTTCATTCTGGCATCTAGAGTCGACTTTCAGTTGCTAGTAGCAACCTCTTGGTTGGATGTTTAAGATCAAAGCTTTAGCCAGACTGACCCAAATGTCCTCGCTGGATGATTGCTGGTAGAAACTCTGGCTGCTTTGTTATTACTGATATGGGATTAAGTCAAATTTCGGCAATCAGTTTTAAATTTAAACTGGCCAGCTGTTTGACACTCAGTAGTGTTTAATGATTTACTGGTAAGTCGATTAAAGTGAAAATCACAAAAAAGGAATTTTACATTTGTAAGAATAGAATCAGAAATATGCTAGAATGTATATTGTTTTGCATTAGAATACATTTAACATGATATATCTAATATTTTCTCTATTTGGCCGGAGAAATAAATCTGGGGACGATGTGGGACGATATATGAATCCCAGGATGCTTCAAAATTTTGTTCACAGTGATCAGTCGGCACCTGCAGCTTGTGACTGTGATTGTTGGACAGTTAACCAGTCAAATTGTCTTCACGTGAACATAAAGCGTAATTCACAATTCATGAGCAAAACGTTTCTTAGTTACTTGGAAACATGAAACATTGTCAAATGGCCTCATTATGTGTCCGAGAGTCTGGATGACTGATGATCTGCTGAGCATCATTGTCTACCAAATACAACAATGTACTTCACATACAAATCCACACACATAAAGCACATATGCAGAGGAACATACATGCAGACAGCGTAATCACAAACACAACTACAAGGTGGAAACACAGTTGAAGATGATGAACCCGGAATGTAAATCGACATGAACTCAACATACCAAACTGAATCTGTTACTGACAGTGTCTGTGTGAAAAAATACTGCTACAGTGGAGCTTAATGAGTTTCATCAATCTCACGGAGAGACCAATTCCTCCTCCATTTGACAAAAAAGACAGAAACCTACACGTGCCACTGCCCTCCACCCCTCCCCTCTGCTCAACCAAACATCCATCAGCCGGCCTAAAACCAGAAAGATAGAGGGAGCGACGCAGTGAAGTAGTGTAGTGAAGTAGTGAAAGCAAGCATTGTTTAGTTTGAGAAGTTCCCAAATTACCAGGTTCTTGAAATAAGTCTCAACTGGTACGATGAAATGGGCTATTTATGTTCCCTGTGGGACAAAGGGGGGGGCGATATATAAAGTGGCACTGACACCGTCTTAGTTTCTCCGTCTCACCCATATTGTTATACTTTGGCAGGGCAAAGACACACACACACACACACAGGATACAAATTTTGTCAAAGCCTACTTCACAAACAACAGATGAACTGGTTTTTGCTTTTCCAGTAAATCAAACATGATCATAAATAAAGCCTGGTCAACGTCTTGGGACTCATACTCACTGGACAGACAACTGTACAGGAAGTAGCCTGTCTGGCTTTGATCAGAACGTGATGGACAGCTACACTAAATGTGTTTTTGAACAATTAATTCAGTAAATATACACAGCAGCGCCCTCTACTGGTTGAGAGACAACTGTTGCAGATGGACCCGTCTGGCTGCAGCCGGTCATAGATCAGCTATCTAGTAGCGTAGTGTCACTGGTCTTCCTTTTTACACCAATACTTCCAATAATAGCACTAATAGCGTTGAGTAGACTTACGCTTCAAACTATGTTTCTGTTGCAAAAGTGTGACAACTTACAACTCAGCCAGCGAGGCAGCAGCGTGTTAGTGGGTGGCGGCTTATCCCCTCCTACCAGACCTGCCCATGCTGAGACATTCTGATTAAATTCCAGGCACGTGTAGGGTTTAGTTACACTTTACGTCCACTTGTTACACATCGCCTGCTGTGAATTGAGTTGATATCAAACAATTACACACAATTTACCCAAGATGTTTTAATGCACCACTATCATTGCTGCAAAAAAGAAAAGACATGTGGAACCAGTGCACAGGTTTGAAGACGTCACTGCCTCTCATAAACCCTTCGGCTTCAACGAAAGGAATTGATGTAAACAACAGTATCAGAGAGCCACGAGCCTTCGATGGCAAATCTGCGAGTCTGAATCTGGAGTTATAAAGCGCAGTTTACAAACCATGACCACTGATTCACATATGTCTCTTTCTTCTAAGGATTGCGTTATGATATTTAAGTGCTTTTTCATTTAAGCAGCAGAGTGCGAAGGCTGAGATCATGGCGGGAACTAGACTCAACGTCTTGTGTCAAACAAAGGACCAGCAACTTTAGGCAGCCTTCTACTCTATTTTCAGCGAGTAAACAAGAGCTTACAAAAATAGGTTTTGTAAGCCAGAAAAAGAGCCAGTGTCAAACCAGCCACACACAATCACACAAAGGCAGTCACAGGATCCAAACGGACACAACTACGTCCTGACGGAATGGAGCTAAAACACACACGCAGCAGAGCCATTTTACGACAACAGCAGATGATGTCTGCATGCTCCAGCAGCGGTTTTAATGTGCAAAACAACATTTTACAAATCAAAGTGTTTTGGAGCCAATTAGCGAGCCGGTGATGTCCCATTCGTTTCCGAAGAAGTAGCAGCAGGCGCTCAGCGGCCAGAGTCTGTGAAAACTTGGCTGTGTGTGTCGGCAGCCCCGCTCTCTGCTGGCTTGGTGCACGGTGCTGCTCATGCACATGCTTTCCTGATTAGGGTGTATGTTCCGCTTCGCTTTAATTTTCTTATATGATCGTTTTAATCCGACATAGATAAAATGTGATTTCAGAGGTCGGGGAGAGCAGCGGGACAATTTGTGCCAATTTGCTTTACAGCAGAGGATGAATTCTATCTAACATTCACACGCTTTCAAACCAGAGGCCGTCTATTTGGCCAGAGGCAGCGCCACATGCGGGGCAAAGATTTACTGAAGGTTTCCTACTGAAGAGCTGCTGAGTGCGGCCAGAGCTTCACTTGACCATTGCAGCTTTCCTGCTGAGGCAAAATAACTGCAGTGTTTTTCTGTTTGTCATGAATGGATGGTGACTGCAAGAACTACTTACACACAGGAAGCAGGAATGTGGTGGCTGGTCACCGCAGCTGACCCCTACTCTTAAAACACACACACACACACACACACACACACACACACACAATCTCTAGCTCTATTATTCAGTGTATAGAAATGTGTGTTTCCTGCCTCTTTTATTCTAGTTTCTCAGCCGAATGCACACTTCAGCTGCCTTTTAGCCATCTCAACATGACCACATCTGGACCACTGACATGGGAAATTCACTGATTAGCTTACAAGTGCTGCAAAAGCCACTTTAAACGTAAAACTCTGCAAGCTAGTAAACGTAGAATGCTTCCTACAGCCCAGGAGGGCTGATTGCCATTTTCAAGACATTCACACTTGTCACGATGCATGAAAAGTGAAGTGAAGTGAAGTGAAGTGAAGTGAAGTGAAGTGAAGAGTGTTGAGGGAGGATAAAGGATGCAAAATGAAATGCCAGACCTTTCCATTATGGTGGGGAATAGCTGAGAATAACACACAGAAGCAAACTAAAATCAAATTAAGTTTCACAGAAGTAAATTAACTAATTAATCAAGTGCCCATCACGGGTCCTCGTAGCCCAGAGTGATATATTCCAATTACCTTTACCTTCCAGGAAAATATGAATTTACAATTAAATGAAGTGAGGAGAAGCAAACATGACTTTAAGTCGGCCGTGACAAGCAAACTTTCCGTATTTTGACACACAGAAAGAGAAACTGGACATCTCTGTGCAAGGCGTAAATAAGAATACATGTTTATTAAAGAAACAATTTAGGACAGGATGCAGTAATGTCACTGAAATGACTCCATGTCAGTGTGTGTTTTAATTATGTACTCTAATATACTTTACTTTAATCTACATTACTCATTCTAACACCTCTTCAAACGTTGTTACTTTTCCAGGTTTTACGCCCTGCTTCTCCATGTCACACACACTGAAATGTTGTGCTGCCCAACGTAACATCTTGACAACATTGAGCGATGCCACGTGTCCATCAATCTATCGACCCACCCATCCATCACGTATTCCCCTTCATCATGCGGTTTAAGGTCAAGGGAGGCAGAGACAGCAGGAGTGGTCGTCGGTCTATCAAACAGTCGCCATCTTTGACAAATATCATCAAAATCAAGTCACAGGTCTCATATTAGTTAAGCGATTGAGAACTTGTATGTGTATTAGAAAATGACCTTGAAGGTGGGACCCTCCTCCCCTCCTCGTGGTGCTGATGTGAGAAAAACATCTGCTACTTTCACACACTGTGAGCAATGTGCGGTAAGAAAAAGTCAGGAAGTTCAATCTGTGTGTCGATCCCACTCCGTTTAAAGAGCTGTTTAATGTTTAAACCAACTTTAAGAGGTGAAGCGAGCAGATGGCCAAAGACATCGAGTGCAGATGGTTTCGGATGACGTCTACACGTGAACGATGAAGATGATGCCAAAAAAGGGATGAAGGAACATTGAGCAGAACACTAATATACATTATATGTGTTACATATGTTTTCTTGGACCGGAGAAAAGCTGCTGAGATGAACCTGACCACACATCAGCATGAATCCTGTCGTGTCTCGGCAGTGTTATTTTTTTTTTCTCTCATTATTGATTTCCTTCACTGTCCTTTGGTTCGTCTGCCAATATAAGATGTCACCACTTGAGTTGATGTGACATTATTAAATCTGTGTGCACTGAGATAAAAGCAAAAATATACAGTAAGTGAG
>NW_027615487.1:0-41659 GCF_965212315.1 Lampetra planeri | reverse complement strand
AGGGGACCGTCCTGAGCAGTGATTGCTGATGCACAGAAAAATGGAATCATTCTGCTACAGTGGATTTCTGCTGTTGAATTGCCTCTCTTGAAACAGCCTGTCTGTGTGTGGATGTGTGTCATTAAGCATGGAAGTTGTAATTCAGGAGAATGACAAACTCCTCCAGGATCTTAAAGGTAAACAGGAAAAAGAGACAACGCTAACGCGGCAGCAATGCGCGATGCCCACTGAGTGAAGACTTAATGAAAACTGAGGATGTGTTCACTGCCATATTTCTCTGCCTAGTTGGCTCATGGTTAACTGTTCTAATTTCCATCCATAGCACAACCTTTTACATTGGCGACATTAAACAGCACACCAACAGCACAGCTGTCAGCATTAACAAAAACTGGTTATTGGACGAGGAAATCACCCACCCGATGCGAGTTAGGGCTTGTACAACACATGAAAACATGAATGAATGATCCCATTTCTGCTTCTTGGCAAATATTAACATTTCAAGTAGGAAGCAGCACGCAGGTGCAAATTAAATGGTTTTGAGGGGCGACGCGAGGGTGAAGAACCACGCAAAGTTCCTCTGCCCCCGTTTTGTGCCTTAAAACAGTTTAACGCACACCTGCCTGTTGATTAAACATTAATTATCGCAAGTGAGCTCAAAACAAGTTGCACTGTTCAATGGAAGCCACAAGCCACGCATATGTTTGCGCTATATACATGTGTGAGTCATCTGCAAACACATACACGTTAATATATTTTGATTTACATCAACGCGTAGGTGTGTGTAAGATGGTTTGAAGGCGCGACGTGGGGCGAGGGTGAAGAACCATCCAACGCGAAGCAGAAGAAACAGAAATTGGATCATTCATTTATATTTGTATCTTATCCAAGCCCTAAATCTGTGCATCTGTGTGCTGTTTTCCACTTGATTTTTGTCTTTTCCTCTCCATTTCTTTTTCTTCTGCAGCATTCCACTCATCAGAATCATTTTTTCTTGTTTTCCTCATCAAATGTGCTGCTGATGGATGTTAAAAAGTTAAAAGAGCCAAACTACGTGTGCATTACATGGTTTTAATGCACAGCTGCCAGCCAATCAGAAAAGCGTATCCACCCATTGTATGTCTCTTATATATAGCCTGTCTCCAGTGTTTTAAAGTAGATTTCACAGACCAATATATGCGCTGTCTTTGGACAGGTGTCAAGTTTCAACAAGCCCTCAAAATGAGGATAATCGCAAAGTTTAAGATGATGCTTTTTTTTTTTCTTGCTTATTCTGTATATTCTTGGCAAAAACAAATGCGGGAAGGGGATGATTCTTATGAAGTCTCTTCTACCTGTTTGCACCAATCTAAATGGTAATAGAGTAGAGGTCCAGAGGGCTGATGCCTTCTCTTAACAGACACATTTTTATATTAATGGTTCAGTGTACAATTGTCCCATAAATTCTGAGGTCAGGGTATTTAAGTTCATCTCTGATAATGGAGAGCTATGCGACAATTGGATTAAATACTTTTGTAGTTAAATCAATAGCTGCTATTAATACGGTAGAGTTATATCTCATTATTTCATCATCACACTGGGAAGTACATTTCAGTTGCTCCTTAGGTCTCCCTTTGGCGATGTCCGCGCTCCTTTATGAATAGCTTAACAGCTACTGTAGATCACAGTGAAGCCAATTACAGAGGTTAGTCACAAGAAGCCGAGACGGAGCGCACATGAATTCAGATTCAGGAGGCCGAGCTAACGTGGTAATTGACATGTTCTCGACATATTAAAGACATTTCTCGTAATTGCTGCAGCACGCTGCAATGATGATGACAGAAACTTCAGAATCCTAAATGGACTTAATCCAAAGCTGTCTTGTAATGGAGGCGCATAGAACATGTCAAGACTTGGGAGTCACGATAATTTTCTTCCCCCAAAATTTAGTTCAAATTCATACAAGAAAGTTTTTGTATGATTTTCCACTTGTTTGCCACTTGTCATCACTGATGAGCGGCAAATAAAGTGTAACATCATCTTGGAATTACAAGGTTCAAATGGATTCAAACAGAATTGATAACACCTTTGTTTGTCACTTGTCCTTTACTCTGAGGAAAAATACATAGTTTCATCAGTTCTCAAGTGTTTTTCCATTGGTGCCTCATGTTTTGAAATCAGTCCAGACTTTGAGGGGGGCACACTGAGGTAATAGCAATGGATTAAGAGGGACTCAAACACGATTTGAGTTTATATTGAGCTACATTGCCAGTGCCGCAAAGCAATTTTTGACCGGTGCTCTAGAGGAATACAGCGATGAGAAAGAAATTCAATGATATTGAATTTTCATGAGAGCGGTGCAATTGCTTTGCCTGTTTCAGTGTAGCGTGACTGCTAGGGTGAACGTTACGCAGACTAACCGAAAAAGCTCAACTACAGTGATTCGCTGAGGCCGCAAGGTCACCATGGAACGTTTTCACTTATGAAAAGGACATTCAGACATGGCTTTGGTTTACAAAATAATGTTAGAAGGTGCCAATCTGTCACTTCTACTTTACATAACCTTTACATTACAAATATATTAAAATATGTAAAAACAATTTAGGATTGTAAGCAGTTTTTTTTATACATACCCCATTATACTGCATATATTAACTAATTATATTAATTAAGTTGAACCTCTGTATTACCAATTGGATATTTAAGACAGCAAAGCTCAGATGTCCATGTGTCCAAGTCTCCTTAGTTAGGTTAAGATTTGTTAATGAGTTTAATGATTCATATCTCAATGGTAAGTATGATTAGACCTCATCAAATGGAGTTGTTAATGAGAAGTTGCTTCAATTCTTCCTTTCTCCTCTTTAGCATTCAAGGATTATGGTCAGGCAGGTGAGTCACAGAATACGCAGAATCTATGTCTGGGCCAAAATAACAAACACAATACTGCGGAATAATATACATGATTTTTAGACTTGACAGAAATAAAACTATTATTATTATTATTATTACAAATATGAGTTCAGTCCAAACTGTATTATGTATATATATAATATAGTATATAGAAAATAGGTGGGTGTGATATACTACCTTTTTTTTCCTGTCTTTCCTTCCCTCCTTCCTTTTTTCTGGTAACAATATGAAAACAAACTGCCTGTGTGTGCCTGTGAATCTGTTTGTCTCCCTATAAAAGTTAGTGTTACTGCATAAACCTGATTCTGTCAATTCATTGGAACATTTATTGCAAGGCCAAAAAAAAAAACACAAATGCAACAATCAACTGTGAGAAACACAAGTTTTTCCAGGCCTGCAAAACTTTTAGATGTTGAAAAAAAAAATTGCAGGTATAAGTGTGTCTGTCAGTGAAGACTGTGCATTCTCTGTGAGAAGCTTCTGTGACAACAAATATAGCATCCTCACTGCGGTGACAGCCAACAACCTGACGGACACACAAAATATAATCAAAGTCTCTAAAGTAAAATACTTTACAGGAGCTACTGTGAAAGTCAGCAAAACACCATATCAGCTCATGTTTCGTCTCGCAACACCCCCCCCCGCCCTTTTAGACATTGGGCGCTTTGGTTTGTCGAGACCACTGCAAATCAATTTTTTTTTCATTTATTTGTCTTTGTCTAGTGTATACACAACCTGCCTTGTGCTTGCACTACCATGTGTACATAATAATCACAAATTAACAGACTGATCTAACTGAACACACCTAACTCAGTTCCATCTTTATTTTAGACTCTTATCAGTCCATAAAAAAGGCAAGAAACTGAAGCTTCCTAAGTCTCAAATTGGCTGCACTGAATTATTCTGCTGTTGTGGCCGGCACCCCAACACTAATTTAATGTTCTTGCATATCTTGGATGTATAATGTTACCTAATTACGGCATGTAGTGGACAATAAGCATGTTGTCTGTGACAGTACGTTACAAAGTGAAAATGTTAATTGCTCTGTCTCTGAACCTTTTCACTGTGGCGATTAAAGCAACAAAAAAAAAGGTTAAGAGACAAAACAGTTAACAATTTCACACCCGAATGAGTCTTCATTTTACAACCACACACACACACACACACACACACACAGTGATGGTGGTGGAGCTGCATGCAAAGCAGTGGACTGTCCATCAGGACCGGTGGGATTCAGCTGCTCACTGACTTTGACATATCGACAGGAGAGGCTGTGTACTGAAACATCGTGATCCATGGATCGGCCTCCTGAGCCACAGGCGTCCCTTCAAGAGATACTTCTCTTTTTTTTTTTTTTGGATTGAGCAACATTTCAGTGTTGTGTTTAATGCCGACAGCATGTGTTTGCTCAGACTCATGGAGAGGGAGAACCAAAGAGGCTGTGATGGAGCTCAACCTTTGTGCGTACGGAAAATTGGTGTCTTTGTTTAAAGTCGCCATGATATTGTCACCGGTTACAAGCAAACTGAAATATTGTTTCAGCCTCGTGTTGCCTGACCCTGCACACCTTTTCCCCCTGCAGTCCTGTTTTCGCATTGTGTGTCACACACACACACACACACACACACACATACACACACACACACACGCAACAAGATCTGTCTTTTCCAAATACGCTGGCTGTCAAAATAATAACCCTATGAGGGAACATGAAGCACAATAAATCCTCAGTGAATGCATGTTAATAACATGTTGTTTCTGACCAAAGTAGAATGGAAAGAATGCCATGTTTGGAATCAGATGCTTTAAGACAGCGGTTAAGTGAATTCCGACAAAGAAAGCGAGAAAACGTCAGCCAAGGTCGGTGTGGGTGTATTTACTATGTATATCTGTGTAATGACAGTATAGGTGTTCCGAAGCCTTTCACAATAAGAACAATATTTAGACTGTGTTTAGACTTGAAAAACTGAATGTAGGACGACAAATGTAACATACATTTGTCGATTTGTCTCTAATCTTCTTACCATGATGCTTTATTTTGATTAATATAATGCTGCTGGTCCTGTTACAGCTATGTTCCCAATATATTTGTAGATCAGGCCTCAATAAGTAATTTTTTTATCAAAATACAGGTTACCCTTCAAATGAAGTAGTATGAATGAATCTACATGTTAAACAAGTGGTGAAAATTGATGATGAAATGTGTGTAAACAAGGGATGTATTTGTCAATGGTGAAAGTATGTTGTCCTTTCGGATCATTTCCATAAAATCTCAGGACATACAACGCTGCTAATGACGGACGGGAAGGATTACACTGAGACAGGATTAATGATGGCAGCTCAATGCCCACTCTTAGCATGATGCACTCTTCTGAAATGATAATCTATGTGACCTTTTTCTTTCATTTTTCGATCAAGCAAGAAATATACATGTCAGGGATGGGTATGTATGGGTTATGGGTTGTGTATGTGTGTGTGTGTGAGAGAGACATTTTATAATATTCCAGTTCAGTTTTAATTGGGTCCGACACATATAATTAAAAGAGTCAGGAAAGGGACCGTCAGCATTTGTTATCTGTCATCTATACAGTCTATGGAAGGTAACCATGGAAGAAACATCTAGACTACAGGAAACACACACATACACACAAAAAAAAAAAACAACTTAATGTGGCTTCAGTTGATCTAAACGTTGTCTTTACCACTGAACAGAAAGTCAACGTCGATTTTTATTTTAGATCTTTTGTTGGTGTGAATTGCTTTTTGAACATCGACCATCATATATTGTAATGGCCGAATGAAGACGTAATAATATTGTGGATAAACAATCTGCATTGTGCAGAATATAAAGTTGTTGTTCTGATTTAAATTGTTTTTTAAACGTTATTGTGAAATCTTTGTTGCTCTTACACACTGTAAGTGTCCTTATCACACAGCCAGTGAACAGAATCATATGACAATGACGTTCTTCTTCTGTGTTGGTGATAATACAAATGTCAAAGGTGGATGAACCACTGTTTATGCTGGACATGACAAATGTAAGTATAGTATGGTGCGTTTTTATTCCGTTATTATTCTTTTGTGTGAGCGGTATTGCTGCGACGTGTGCATGATTTATAAAGAACCATTCATAAACAATGAGGCAGCATGCATTTTAATTACAGCGCACTTCAAATGCCTCTTAATAAAACAGCATTGAAGTCAACTCATGAATTCACTCCAGTGAAACTGGAATTAATGAGAAGAAAATGTCCTCAAAAAAAAAATGTTTTGATGTCCTGACATGGCATTGTAATTTAAAAATACATGGAAAACATTTGAGACATATTTTTGACGTTTGTCAGTCCCAACATGGAAATGCTTTTCTAATCCAACATTTTATCCAATACTGTATGTAGTCTTGATCATTTATTACCCTCATATACTCATGTTTGTAACATTTATGATCATCTTTTTTTCATATACATTTTCATATTCTATATTATTTATTTACATATTCTATAATATTTCATATTCAATTACACACAAAATCCTTTTCATGACCCACATTTCAGCCCTGTTCAGGACGAATGTGCCGTAGATATTGTTGCTCTGGTCCTCTGGATCCAAGTCGTGCTGTCTTTGAATCCCACCAGGTGGTTAATTGCATTCACCTGACATCCCAGATTAAAAACCTTGGCTCCTTTATCACAAACGGAATAAAGATTGTCTGGCATAGTTGATTCCCAGCACTGCTCTGAACTCAGAAGACTACATGGAGAACAGCCATCAACACACTCACATCGATATAAAAGGGATCAGTGTGAAGATGTGATATATATATATATATATACACACACACACAATTATTATATGATGTATATAAGTATTATATTATATATATATAATTAATGTTAATATATATATAGATGTTCTATTTTATTCTTGTTGAAAAAATAAAACACTTGGAAAGCATCCCAGTGTTTTTCCACATAAAGAATATTGCTGAAAGTGTTGTTACAGCAGCATTTTGCTCCGACAAAACTCAACAAGACATATTTACTGTGTAAAGATTCCGTGCTTTCATAAGTGTCACAAGTTACCGGACGGCTGAGCAGCTATTGTATGAATTGTATGAGTTTGTGAAAGAGCCACAGACCTTTATTACATCCACCAAGGAGGTTATGTTTGTCTGTTAGTAAAATAACTCAAAAAGTTCTGAACAGATTTTAATGAAATGTTGAGTAAACGCTGCTGATGGACCAGGACCAGATGATTAAATGTTGGTGGTGTTCTGGAACCATCTGGATCCAGGAATCTGTTGAAGGATTCTTCCTCATTGTCATCATCTGTGTCTAGAACTCCACAATTGCAGCAGTGGACTGTCTCTGTGGTCAAGTGGGTAGGGGGTCTGTCTGTTAACCCAAAGGTCGGGTGTTGGAGCCCACCCAGAGATGAACGTTTGTTTTTTGCTTTACTATTGAAAGAAAATGAAGAACAAAAGGATAAATCCATCCCAATATGGGTGGAAATGAGCTGCGTGGTGGAGGTCTGCGCACTACAAGCGCTTTTCTAATTGTACATGACGCTTGTCTAAATTCCGATCAACCTTTTCACAAAAGGTTGAGATATTGTGTATGTGTCACAATTGGTACGAGGTTTTACGTAAGAGGATGTTTTGTGTTCGTATATGTGTGATGCAGTGAGGTTTTCACCGCCTCAGCAGTAGCTGTCCAGATGGATGAACAGATGTAGGTTATCCCTCTCGAATCTATAGAAGCTTTGTACTGGCACATGACGCTTTTAGTACGGAGTGTGACAGGACACAGGAGCCTAGAGTATAAGGACGTTGTTGAACTGCATCAACAGCTCCGGTGGCAGAATGAACTTTATGAAAAAGTAGTGGGTGGAATATGACAACGACCTTAGGGTTGTGTTACTCTTTAATGATGTGTATCCGTAGTCGAGTTTTGTAGTCCGCGGAGCATGTGATGTGACCTCTCGTTAGCTGAGCTTGTGATGGAAAAGTCACAATAATGAAGAGCAAAGCGGCGAGTCCGGCTGAAGGCATCTACATATGTTATTCGGTCAGTCAGCTGTCGCCGCACCTCATGCATACACACCTAAAAGGAATGTAAATATTGACCATCGGCGACGAACAAACCCGTGACCGTGTTACAATTGAAGTTGAAGCTGTTTAAGTTTCCATCGTTCAACCAGGTTTTATACTTTGCTCAGTGAAAGTGATTAATCATGAGCATCCCCTTCTCTTCTTGTTCGCTCTCTCTCAAACTGAGGTTTTGTTTTTTTTTTAATTCCATTGTTTCGTCTCCATGAGAATAAAGAAACAGTGCACACGTATCATCACGAGCCATCGTGATCAGCATTCCTGTCCATCCATTATTACACATAAAATTCAATGATTAAACCATAAAATTGAAATTAAGAGCTGATCTGTATTGTGATGGCACATTTCCTTATTCCACGTCTCTGCATTAATTCTAATTAGACCCAAGCTGTCCTCACTGCCAGAAGAGGTTTCTGTGTCAGGGCTTCTGTCAAAGCTGTCCTTCTATGATAAAGTAGCCGGAGAAGCCAATATTCCTCACAGCCAGAGAAAGGCTTCCCACACACCTGGAGGCCGATTTATCAGACAGCACTACCACTGAGGCAGAAAAACGCAAATAAATACTCTTAAATGTGTCTGGAAAGGCACACAAACTAGTGTTAGGCACCCTTTGATATTCGCATCTTTGCCATACCTAACGTTGACATGATACACAATTAGACACAGCAACAACACATAAAAGAAATACACATCAAATTACAACAGTATCCTCGCTGCGTTAATGATATAGTTTGCATCGCAGGTAAACAAGCACTTCAAAGTTTACAATGACGACAAATAAGGGAAAACACTGGGAAATACTGTTAGACGTCTGTACATCCCTGCTGAAAGCAGATGAAATACTTCCTTGGCATCGACTTGGCTTGGTTTAGCTCTTGAGGGACAGTAGCTCATTAGTTCTGTTTGAACATATGCTGATTGATTTTGTCCTTTTTGTTTTATCACTGAAGTCAAATTGAATGAAAATTGCCAGGATTTCCCACCTGGGCCCTGTTTCCTCGTGTAATATTCAATACAATAAAGATACAATAATACAATAAAGAACACACTGTTGTTACTATACAGTACATGGTAGCAGAGACACACTCACTGAAGATTTGTAATATTAAACAATCATTTCATAATCAAAACACACTTTTATCAGAATATAGTAATGGTGGTTGCTTTTCTATTTCTATCTCTATCTCTCATTTCCCTTGCATCATCTCAACAACATTTAATTTCCGCTTTCTCAGCCTGCGCTCGTGTTGGGGACAATTCCTCCCAAAGTTAGATTATACAGGCCGCTGCTTCGTGGACAAATGCCGAAAATTAGCATCTGAATGGGCATTGTACCCCAGAGTCTGACAGCTAGTTTTAATTTAAATATACACTCCGACAGACAGTCTGAGCCAAAATGTGTAACTTTTTATTGTGTTATGTCTAACGCGTTCTATCAGAGATCTGCTCAAGGTTACAATTGGCCATTTATTAAACTGTAATGGATTTCCTACTTGATACATTATGTTATGAAATTGACTGTCTGGTTGAACTGTCTGATGAATGACTTTTCATGAGGACGGATTATGCATCACACTATTAGGAACCTTCAATATCTTATCCAATTTGGAGCGTATGTTTTCAGTCGTTTCAAACTCGCCTCAGCGGGTAGGCGTCTCCGCATTGCAGATAAAATACTAAAATGTATCAGTTACGATTTATTCTTTCATGATGACATTTCACATAGAGGCACTAGCAGCAGTAAGAAATATGCGAGATGCAGGGAGATGCAGGGATGGTTGAGGAGGCAGCAACAACAACAGAGTAGTCTCAGTGTCGGATTCAATCTTTTGTCAAAGATGTTTGTCCATGAATATTAATGTTCCCTTCGATTAAAATTAAATCCAGAGGTGTGATAAGTGGCCGTGTTTGCATAATCCAAACCAACAGTGTGTAACTTGAAAACGTTAAAATAAGTGCTTCCTTCTTGGGTGCTCCTGGACAGACTCCATATTGGGTGACCCATCCTGCATTGCTCTGTTTGCAATCATGAAAGTGCAACATGGACTTGACGGTGACAGTTTCCTCTGTCGCGTGCAATGTGACCATCAGAGCAGCATCTTCTTTCGACGGTCTAATGGCTTCTGACCGGGAATCTATTTATATCTACAACCATCTCATGGATGCATATTGGATGGACGTGTCTTGTATCACTTAGCTGTAGTCAGCAGGATAACGTGCAGCTGTTGTGGCATAGAGGGGGTTAAAAGATCACGTACCTTGTCGGGGACCACGCTCATGCTGGGTTTGGAAGGGCTCATCAATATTTCAAAGAAAATTCTGTTTTATAGGAATCTTTGAAAGCTTGCAAAGGTAAGAGTGTCAGCGTCTGTCTCTTCTGAGATCAGAGCAAATTTTAAGTCACTGCAGTCAGTTTCTCAGAGAAGTCACAGACAGAGTGTGATTGACTTTCTATGAAAAATAAGCGTAAGCTCGTTACCGTGGTTCTTGAGTTATTACCTCGTTCTAATTTTATGCTGATAGGGTTACCATTGTCACCCTCATTAACCCAGTGATCCACTGACCAGAGAGAGTGTGCAGAGATTCATTCGAACCTCTTCAAATTAGTAGGTAAATTAGCTCTGCCAACGTCAGATTGAAGCAATTACCTCAAGCGTCTGAGAACTAAAATCACTAACTCATCTCCATGACTAATACCCGGAGCTCCAAAGCACTTAGCTGTTTTTTTTTTTCTCTTCCTCCTCTTGCCACAAACTCGCTTCATCACATCAAGGTAACTCATTCTGATTCTGAAAGTATGATCCTTTCTGTTTGAATGTCCTCAGATGTCATATATGTTGTAATGATCTGACTAAAAAAAAAAGAGAAAATAATAAATGAAACACGACTTGACTGACTTGACTGATAGAAACATCTGTAAAAATGTAACATCAGGCAACGGGCAACAGAACCTCCGAAATTCAACGGGTGTTCTGTCCTTGTTCTATGTTCTATGCAGAAACAGGAAGTACTGAATCAAGTAGCAACATGGCCGCTACTTGTTCTGGTGTCTTCCGTTCACGGTGTTCCTTCAGAACGCAATGAGTGTGAGTGTTGCTCCATTGCTGTGTGTTTATACGTAATAAGTTTGAAGTTAGATGACTTTCATTACGTTTGACGGAGAAATACAATCGCGGTCGTGGCGCAAACGTTGCCCGTCGGATATTAGCTCGGTTGCTAACCAACCATCGTAATATTTCTTTTTCTGATCTAGTTTCACTCCAATTCACTCCTGTCAACCTGGAAAACTTAATAAAGGAGCAGGGACGCTCATTTCCTGGCTGATGAAAAGGAGTTTGGCTGACTGTTTCATTATTGTTTACGCTGGTGAAGCACAACACACTGAGAGAGGACAGTACAAGGGGCATCTCAAAATACCATCGCATGCAATTGGATAGCACGATACGATTTTGTTTTGGGGAAGAGTGGAAGAGTTTGATGGGGACATGGCAGTGTCATGGAAACAGATGTCCAAATCTTTTACTGTCGATGCCGAAGCAGATTCAAACCACGACTTTAATCAGCCACAGCCATCTTTGCTGTGTACCCATGACTACCTCAACGGCCTTTAAGCCCGTCCCACAGAATCGGAGCCTGCCCATATCAGATTATATCACTGATTTCTGGGCATCATTAATGAGCTCAAACAGTTTGTGCCTGGTTGGACCTGCAGAGCAAACCCAAATTTGCTGACGGTACATCTGAATTTCCAGGCTACTCGTTGAATTTTTTCTCTTTATGATCACGTTCATTTATTCTCATCGACACTCATCCCTTTTGCCCTCACACTCGACTGTTTCCAGCTTTCACCTTGTGCTCTCTGCTTCAGTTTCTCATGTTTGCTGCTTTTTACTCTTTCACTTGCAGTTGACCTGTTGAGTGAAAAAAAGACCAATGCCATTTATATCCTTTTATCCTGTATCTCTCCTTCTCGGCCCTTTTTTCCCTCTGCTCTCTTCATTTATTTCTGACCTGCCTGACCTGCTCATTAACCCCACTAATACCTGCTTCTCTGTATCTGAGAGGAAGCTTGAGTCAAGGACTGTGTGCTTTCTTAAGGACCCCTTTCATTGTGATAGGCCTTGGGAGGATCTGTTCTGTTCTAAGACATTGTGAAAAACATTTTGAAATATCGAGTTGTGTAAACTGCGTCAGTATCCTGATGCCTAGTTTGTTTGTTCACCTTTAATCAACAGTCTTTAATCGTTTGAGGCACCTGAGGCCACGTGTAAATAACATCTATCGAAATACATATGGAGTCGCAGGGGTCCGAGGTTGACGTTTGTCAGACACCGATAAAATCGGAGACAATCAACTCCTGTGTATAACGTGTGACTATCAGACAGAAAGAAAACCAGGAATGCATAAAAGCAGAACTGTGGCAGAACAATGACATAGCTATTGATGTAAAGACCTCAAGTGATTTTGGTGATTATCAAGAAAACCATGGAAAATGGCTCGATAGCAGCTCTTTGCAGATGGTCTAATATTTTTTTCCATGACTGCTACACTGTTCATTCAGCATTCACGATTACCAGAGCCCTCTGAGAGTTGTGCCAAATATATACATATTTTGCCATTGCTATGACTGGGTTCTCTGATGTCGTACCTACAAACTACCGGAGACATGACAATCATAATTGCACCAGGTGTTCCTTGAGCGCCAGGTACTTCCTGATCTTCTAGTGCTTCTTGTTCCTGATGTAGCTGTGAGCTCGGGCTGGCACATACATCCTCAAGTGTTTCTGGGCCATCGCCGAAATGCCTGGTTGGCCGACCAATAGCTGCTTGGCAGTATGGGCCTACAAATATTAGCCCTGGTCTGAACTACTTTTGGCCGTGTTGTGGGCCAGCTCTGATCTATTCTCTGTAGATAGAACCCTACTCCTGCCACTCGTTCTGCTGCCCAGTGCGTTCTGAATCAGCGATGTTCTTCAAAGATTATAACTTGTGTGCTGTGTGCTGCCTCCACATCACCCCGTCTCTTCTGATTAGGCTAGTGTTCTCCCTCTTAAACCCCATTCCTGACATGTGACATTTCCATGCTTCTGCGTTGACCTACAATCATATGAAAGTGCCCTTTTTCTTCTTCTTCCGTAACTGGGCCTGGTCAGCCACAGGACCCATCTGGTGACCCTTAATTCTCCCCTCAGTCTCCATAGAAACAAAGTCTCCCCCCCTTTTTGTCCTTGCTGCTTAGAGAAGCACACCAGACAAAGTCAACAGCATCTGATGGAGTATAATGACGACTTGAGAATGCTCTGTACCAAAAAAAAAAAAAAAAAAGCACCAGTGGAAGCACAAAAGCTGCCTTACCTCCTATCTTAAGGTCAACAGCAAGATATATGAGCTGGACAAAGAGCTGGAAACCAGACATAATCATAAACATTTTATATGCCCTGGGTCGATGCAGAGCTGAGCCTGGAGCAGAGGTAGCAGCCTTACATAAAGGAGAGCGGAGATACGGTGATAGGTGAATTTGTCACCTTGCCCCTTCAGATGCTCTAAACGTAGGTGAAAAAGCTGAGCTCATTGGTAAACCAACAAATGAGCCAACACTATCTGTAACAGTGTCAACATGGAAAAAGGTGTGTGCCGATGACATGCAATGTATTTCCAGAACCATTATATGACATTGCAAGGGGAAAAAAATACACCTGCCTTGAAGTACATTCCTTTTGTTGAAACTTGTACCTAAATAATAAATAACTGGTCACACATAGGTCTGAACACTTGGAAGATAGCGCAGAATTGACAAAAATCAGCTTTCTCACCACTTGCCAGTAGGGAGAACTCCACCAGTTGCATAAGTAAGAAAGACTATGTATAGCAAGTGCATTCTGAGTCTTGCTTGAATGTGTAGCTCATGTTTATGTCGTATACTGCCCCACTTATAGAAAGTAGGACATGCTTAGATTAAAAGAAATGAAAGAAAGGAATCCACACTGGCATATTGAACAAATGTATGTGTAAAAGAATACTTATTTCTATTTATTTGTTTAGGTACACTTTTGTAGATTGTCACTCAGTATTACATACGTTTGGTCTCAATTCTGCAGCTCGTCCTTCAGCAGTGTTAAAGATAAAAAAACATCTGGCATTGGTTACAGGAGTCTGCTCATTTATACTGCTGATCTGAGATTATCGGGCCTCATTTATTATGTACATCATTGCCTGTTTTGGGAAATACACCATGGTTGACACATCCATTGGAATCTTAGTTGAACGAGATTCAATAATAATAATATGAGTGTGAGTGGCTGCTGCTCACACATAAGTGACGTTATTTTTCCTTTGATTAAATGTAAACATTCACTATTTATTTAGTTTCCTGCAATAATCTTGATATTTGCATTTTGATTGAAGACACACAGACAAAGGTAAACAGGGTGACGTCTGTTACAGCACACTTCCACCGTTGTAAATTAACAAGGTATACATTTTTAGAACTTTAACGTTTTGCACTAGAGAATTCCAAGACGTTCTCATCCTAACAATTCCCCAGATCGACTCTAACAACTCCCATAAAATGGACTCTAATGTAGTAATAAACAAGTAGGGCTCATCCAAAACAAACTTATACTCAGACCCATCAGTTTTGTAATTTGAAACAAATGGAAGATTTTCTTCAGCTGTGTATTACTTGTAGTATGAGTATGGATTCCACACGTGTTCTGCAATCTGTGACAACCTGTGCGTACGTAATTTAATACGGACACATGCAGAAGCCATGTGGCACCGAGGATGATTGGCCACCAACCTCACTGTAGGTTAATTAGTGTTCTTTTAAAAAACTTAAAAAAGTTTCCATCATGTGCAACTGTACTTTGCTTTGTGTTGAAATGACTGATGAACTGATTGATGATGACTGAAATACAGAATGTTTCACATTTTAAGCAAATTCACATTATTATTTTAGTTTACATTTTTTAATGTTCAGGTCATCAAATTAAAATTTTACACCGCCAGATACTGTGGCTGTGTAAAATCAGGCTGCTGCTAAATCGAGAGGAGTCTCAGAGGTAAAAAAAAAAATTCACTTCTATTTTTTTTCTTTTAACATCTGATGCCTTACAAAATGAAATGTGACGTATATTATAATACAAACACACACCAAAAAAATCCATGTTTTTTTTTTTTTTTTTTTTTGTCAGGTTTAATTATTCAGCAGTCGGCGCTAACAGACCACAGACCAATATTACACTCTGCAGTCGCTATCCAAGTCTTTTCTAAATCAATATTTTGTGTGCCTGAGTATTTTGAAAGTTTATTTCTCCCTGTTGAGTGCATGTCCATGGATTTCTTTTTGAGCATTTTTGAAAATCAGTTGGATTAAGTTCATGAATGGAATTGATTGTTTGGTTTCCTTGACTCCCTCTTATCACGTAATGTTTCTTTGGACTGGAACCGTCATTTCTGTCCATGTCCACACGGAGACACTTTTTTGTGTAAACGCTTGTTTTGCATCGTTTAGGCTGATCATCCAGATGGATCGTGTGAACACATTGGCCGGAAGCAGTTCTGAAACGTGGTATCAGGGTGAAAAAAAGAGAAGGAGCCACCGTTGCCTTGTCATCCGGAGACTGAATCTGCATACTTTGTGTAACAAGTTGTCATCGTCCCACCCCCTCCACCTCGAGCCTTTGACCTCTTCATCCAGACATCTCACACATGTGTGTTTGTGCGGTCTATCTGCGTAACTCTGAATCTTGCCACCGTGTTCTGTTGTATTTTTTCTGGTTACTGGCGTTTCTTGTTACCACGGCAACGCCGACAAGATCGACATACTTTTCCACTCACTTTTTTCACAAGTAAAAACTGGATTTGGAACCGTGGAATTTGCTGGACAGACGTGGACGCGCCACTCTATTGTCGTGTCTTCTCCGTTTTTGGTCAATTTAAAGCGCCACCTATAGGCCTGGAATATGAACCACATCGTGTTGAGTTGTTTACAATGGATCCGTTTGGATGCAAATATTATTGATACGGGAAAAATAGGATTGTTTCTCAAACACACACACGAAAACAGTTTGCTTCTCCTTTTAGATGCAATCCTGCAGTTAAAATGCCTGTGGCGATCTTTTATTCCAATCCGAGCCGGCAAGAGCTCACACTGTATTGTGAATAACAAGTCAGTTCGACAAAGCATCAGCCGAGGATGTCAAATGACTGTGGGCCCAAAACTGAGCCCGAAACTGTGCACTGAGGCACTGAGGCAGCATGTGGGGAAACTGACTGACAAGTCCTCAAGCCTAAAGCTTTTTAAAAAAACAAGCCGCTTCCGGCTTTCAGATGTATGGCAGAGTCACAGCAATGAGCTTCAGCGTGTGTGTGTGTGTGTGTGTGTGTGTGTGTGTGTGTGTCAGACAACAAGGCTACAGCAACGAGCCATCCCATGAAGACTTATTTAGGATTGTTTTCTCTGTTTTCCTCACATGTAAAAGAGTAGAAAAAGCCAAGATCATTTTCTTGTTATTCTTATTAGTAAGTCCAAGCAAAAGATTCCAGGCACGACTGAACGTTTTTAGAGAAAGCACTCGCCTCCTGGCAGTGGAAGCAGTTGCAAGAGATTCCACCTGTTTTATTGTAGATAACGGTTGCAGAGCGTCTCAGCTCCAAACCGGGTTCCCACGTGTCCGTGGCTGTGTGACGTATATAGCTGCAACAAACTGAAGGAGGAAACTCTGATAAATCTTTTTTTTTTTTTTTTTTTTAAACATCAGCTTGACAACAGTGGCTTTTAATCATGAACAATTTGCGGGCGAGACGGAGGAAGTGGTGGAACATAGTGGCATGTTTGACCTGGAATCTTTGGTCTAGGAACCTAGATTAAAGATCATTGCGTAATTTGAACACTACAGTGAATGTGGACACCCATTGTCCATCACATCGCAGGGTACAGAATATTTAATTTTCACTGTACTATCGCACAGGAGTAAAATGTATTCAGATGTACTTCCACAGCTCATGGGAAAACACATAATAATACTAATAATACTACTAATAAAAAATAATAATTCCGCTCTCTATGTATCACTCTAAAATAAGCGAGCAGTTCACCCGGAAGGTTGACATTGCTCTGGTTGCAGTCAAGCTGTTATTTCCAGAGGATATCTGAAGTATTACGCATACTTATATAAAAATCTCTTGTGTGAAGCTGATGTGGTACACTCTCTGTGCCATCCATCCACTACATAAAGTGCCTGTTTGGGTAATAATGGCTCAGCTTTGTGGATGAGATGAAAAATATCTGTCCAATATCTGAGCAGTTTGGTTGCACAATCATGTTTTATGTGTTTAGACACATGACACAGCAGTAAGTAGTAAGTATGCTTTCATGTGACGTTTAGTATTTTCAAATCTCAAGATGGATCTTGGAATAAAAAAAAAAAACAACAACTGCAGGATTTAGTGGCTCAGCTGACATGCTCACAGTTGAGATGGTCACAGTGTGTGTGTAGCTGTCAGAGGTGATAATAACACCTCTAATAGGATTAGCCTCCTCACGCTCCTGTGGGGAACTGACCCTGACCATGGCAGCCATCTTTGATACAACTCTAGCAAAGCAGTTAAAGCTCAGGTGGGGATATACGGTACCACTATCATGAGAGGGAGCACCGGCTACAATATCCACAGTGGTACACACACACACACACACACACACACACAGCTGATCGTACAGTAAGTCAGTCTCATTTATGGAGCTATTCAGTTGACTTGTTTCTTGGGATGGGATTTCATAACGTGAGTCATTTATTTGTCTTCTGTTTATTTGTGTGTTTGTTTGTTTCATCTTAACTCACGAGGATACATTGGACTAGCAGGTTTTCGTTAAGGGAAAACACTGATTTGATAACTGAGCTGTTAAAGACAGCAGCCGCTCCGCCTTGCAGTGGGATCACAGACTCAATCAATCCAGACAGGAGGCTCAAATTCACTTAAACAGTTTTTCTGCTTAGCTCTCGGGTGTCCGGCTGAATCTTGTTATTCCGATAGAAAATCCCGTTACATAAAAACAGATATTGCCAAAAAGCCACTGTTTTGTCAGGAGACTCACTCTTGCATTCCGAGGCTTTTCTGTCTCAAGGACAACTTTTCAAACTGTTGTCATCCTGACCTAATTCAATGAACTCTACTGCTCGCCTCAGCTGGTAACAATAAAAAGACAAGGTTACATCACTTATGTAACTCAAGCATATTTGCGGCAGAAGGCACATTTGTATGAAAACTTCCATGTCAGAATGGTCCGTTTTCCCACTGTGAGATGTTTGGTAGAACATCAGTCGGACAACTCAGTGCCCAGCGTGTGGCACACAGCCAAAAAGGCTGATCGTGCCAGTATCTGAATATTTTACAGAGGAAAGATTTCAGCTTCTGAACCGGAGCCCTGGTCCCTTGTTTGCATTCACTACTTCTACCGAATCACTTCATCACAATACGGCTTAATGAACATCTCATAGAGTATTATTTACCGCATCCAGAACATTTTCAAAAGGAAAGATTTTTCTCGATACAGTGTAGTGGCCAGTACTACAAAACAGATGAAATGAAAATTAAACTTTTTTTTTTCCAAAATAATGTGAAATTGTGTCTTGGTAAAAACTTACCTCAGCAATTGTGTGTGCATTTCTCTTCCCTTGTATTCTATACATTAAGTTAGGTGTATCATATTTCTTTCGTCTTTTGTATTATTGTATTATTGTATTATTACTGTATTATTGCATCAGAACCAGCGCTCCCAATTTCTTTGAACCGGTTACAATGACAGTAAAGACTATACCGCAGTCAGCCACCAGGGGTGGTAGAGATGTCTGCCTTGGTATTTCTGAGGCTGTCATGTCCACCACTGGCTTCTGGATAAGAAGCTGAAACCATGACAGTCCTAAAAGGAAAGATGTGTTTTAGCTTACGGGCTACCAGTGCACATTTACAGCATTTTACTAGCATGAAAAAGCCTTCAACTGCAACACACACACACACACACACACACACATACACACAAACAAATTATCGCCAACTAGGTCTGACAGTGAAGAGGACATACGTTATCTACAAGTTTATCTCACTTGTGCTTTGTCTTTATTAAGAGGCCAATAGGCCTTTGAGGGGAGTATTGGGGGTTGTGAAAAGTGCTCATGGCCATTTCATGACTTTTATGAGTGTATGACCCTCGTGAGAGCAGTGGAAGAATTGGGATGCGTCATCTTCAACACACATGAAGCTATGGAGTCTGTGCATAACAGTACACAGATAAAACGGGGAGAACATTCAGATTCACTCAGATGATATAAAATGATGAGGTCCCTACCATGGATGACATTTTTATTTGTTATAACTGTTATTCAGATGTCATATGCATGACACGTGAATCCATTAAAAGATGTTTTGCTCAGTGGCACTGACCACGCTTTCATTCTACATCGCAAGACATTTGGAGTTGAGAGGTTTTTGATAAATACAATCACCGCCTAATGGTCTGTGCATTGAATGGATGGTCAGCCAAATGCAGAGCACTTAAGGAACATCGGAATGATGGTTGACAGTCAAATTTGAATCCTACTATACGAATGTTATCATCCGGTAACGCACTGTATATGCAATCTGTGTACATATATACAGAGTACATGCTGTTTTGTTTTTTTCTGAAGAAGATGGATTTTAGAAGTGTGAAGCTGTCTATTTGGTCAGTTTTTAATAAAACAATAACACAAAAAAGATGTATAATACTGAACGATTATGTGTATTTTCGGATGAACTTTTCTTAAAAGCTTCTGGACCAGTTTATAACATCGGCTCAGTCTTTTCCACCTTGATTTCAAATCTCACTGTCAAACATTATGTTTGGAATTCTGGAAACTGTACACAAATATTAAAAACAAAAATCCTGCATTAATATGTCATGGCCATGCAATAATATCGTCATTAGTCAATGAAATAGTCCATAAACTCTATAATCACTTCACTAATTACTTGCAATGTATTTTCTCAAACAAGAAGACTCATTTAAACACGCAGACTCTCATAAGATCTCTGTAATCAGCTTCAACCGCCTGTGTATGTAGATTACCTTTAACATACAGCATAAATGGGAGGCTTGAGCCGCTTGGATACCAACCCTCCCCCCCTCCCCAACCAAACAATCAAACAAACAAACAAATCTGAGGCGGAATAAGATTTATATTCAACCAAGAAGCAATGAGAGAGAATGACAGTAAATCTAACGGTCCTTTATTATAAAAACATATGTTGTGAATTAAAATCACATGAAAATACAAATCTCCATTCTCTATGTATTAATTGTGTGTGTGTGTGTGTGTGTGTGTGTGTACTGTCTCTGCTGTTGTGACATGGACACAAAGGACTATTGAATATCCCCTATTTGTAATGTAATTAAATCATTGATTGTGACACGATCGCTTCACCAGCTCAGTCCCCCCCCCACCCACACACCCCACCCCCTATACCTCTTGCAGACTAGCTGTCTTTCATACACTGACCAACATTGTGTGTCCCTTTGTCTCGGATAACGGGACAAAGCAATGTGGGCAAATTGAACAAGAGTAAGATTTCTCCCTCACAAGAGGAAGTCTTTTGTCTTCCTTCCTAATCCTTCGTCAAAAGTTGTGCTCCAGCCTTCTTTGCTTACTTCATTAGTCATGCTGACGTACGGCCGAGGAGACCGGGGGAGCTTCTTATTGACTTTTCCTTCAGACAAACACACACAGAGGTTGTGTGAGTGTAGGCGAAACCAGTGAACCTGCCGCGCCAAACCGTCCTTGATTTCTTTGCGCTTTACTTGTCTATCGATGAAGTTTCAGGCAAACTCCCCAAGATACTCCGCCGGGGAATATCATTTGCTGAAAATGTATGTGTTTTGTTTCTATCGGCACTTTTAAAGATTAAATCAACTTCTTGACAAAGAAGAATTTCTGTCCTTACTTCTTTTGCCAGGAAAGTTGACGCTACCTGAGGGAAAGAGGAAAAAAAAAAAACCCACCCTTTCCCCAACACTTAACACCCTCTCATATTCTCAAAGTTCACCCTCCTCCATTAAACATAAACCCTTATTTCACCCAACTAAGCAAAGATACACATTTGGGAAACTGTAAATCAAGACCCTTTGATGATGTAGATGTCACACATTCTTTGTGATCTCAGCTGGAAAGAGTTTGTATTCTAAATGAGTAACCCTGCCTCCACCACTCCAACATGTAGGACAGATTGCTGATCTTGACTTGTTTCAGATACATCTCCCGAGTGTATGTTCTGATTAGTGCACGAGACAACGTGAATGAGCAAATCTCTGGAGTGACAGAGGTGACATTTTCTGTCCTGCCATTTCCTCTATGGTGAATAGGGCACAGAAGGTCAAACTGCCACTACCATTAGAGTCAAAGTGGCGTTATAAAGGAAAACTCGGCTTACAGCTGGCGTGGTCAATGGTAGGATAAGAAAGAGGTGGTTCATGCTGAATATGAGCAGGGATCAAGGAGATGTGCAGTCATCTTGTCTTATCCGCCGGATTATATTCAGGGCAACAATGGACGAATCAAACTTCAACTACCACATAACGTTGTTAACATTCATTAAAATGATCACAAGACAAATGTTCGTCGAGCTAAAGGCCTCTGTGCCAGGGAAGGTACGTGTTGGACGATGCGTCGTCGTTGGAAGCTCAGTTGGTGTGGCAATGGTGCATCAGCTGGGAAAGCCAACGTGCTAGGAAACTGTCATGGATTCAAAAAAATATGAATACGTTTAAAACTAAACCAAAGATAAAGTGAAAATGTCATATAAATGCCATGCCCTGCTTTCCAATTTAGAGGGGGAAATGGAGGAACCTTTGAAACGGCATGATCAGCAAAGCAGCAGTGATAAGACGACCAAACGTTATTGGTTTTGGGAGCTAACGGGTTTATTTCTGGATCCTGCTAGTTTGTTGCCAGTGTCAATCTGCAGCTGTTTTATTGTCATTCCTGCGTTGTCTTTTTCTGGAGTTTGATTGTCTTGATCACATTGAAAAGAGGGCAACAGTTATCAAACAGCAGAGCGACAACTGAGATGTTAAAAATGAATTATCAATCAAAACCTGAAGTATAAAACATACATTTTGGTTAAGTCATGAAGAATGTGCAGTAAATCGGTCTTGGATCACAATGCCAGAGCTGTTAACCCATTATTTACAAGGCTATTTACATATAAAAATATGTTGTATGTACCTGTATCACAACATTTACAAACACAGACCAAAGCTTCCAATCGCAACAACCTGCAACTACATGTGTCCAATTGAAACGGTTCTGTAAAAGAACAGTTCTCACTACGATCGTCAACCTCACATAGACCAGAGCGTTGGGTTGATCAATATAGTAAAGTGGAACAGCACAACAAACCTACTGGAGAACTCGCGCTCTGGCATTTGTCTTTGTGATTTTGTTAGCACAGCATTTCAACATGATGCAGTGAAGACACAGTGGCGCTTCAAAAGGGTTCATCAGTGTGTCGTTCCTGTTCGTTATTCAAAAGTTAGCATGATTGTTAGCATGTTTGTAGCTTTGGGTACCTGTCGCCAGATTGCAGCTGATGAGTCAGCACGACTGAACAGGCAGAATCCTCTGGAACTTCTAGTGCCAACCAGCAATGGGGCCGTTCAGACCGCGGCAACTGTGTCTGTCACTGTTCTGTTGCAACTTGAAACTTTGGTCTGGACTGGCCTTTACAGAGGAGGCAAGGCAGCTCACCAGTTTTATTGTGCGGTATTTGTTTCTAAGGACGTGAACTTCTAGCAAACTGGAACACATTTGGCACTTGGAAGCCCTTGACTCCATACGCATTTCATCATCTGGTAAGCCAGTCCGAAGTCACTGCTCAGGACTTGTCCTGTCCGTGACTTCTTGACCGGCATGTCCCTGCGTGTCAACAAGTTATGAACAGCGTCTACAAACAGACTAACTCATAAATACCGCCTGTCAACTTACAGACCTACACAACTGGCGACTTTGGGAGAGTCCTGTTTCGTCCACTTTAGTCAGTGGTGACGAGAGACAAGAACCAGTTTACACACGCTGCCTGAACTGAAGCCGTGCTGGAAATTGGTCAGAAGACAAAGACGACACTGCAGCGATGGTGGTGGGAATTCAAAGGGTGAATACTAAAAAGGTTTGTATGATAATTCAGTGGAGCTGGCAGAAGACGGCTCAGCTGAGAAAATCATGTCTGTTTTGTAAGTGATTGCTGCGGGCCAGGCTACCAACAAGGTCTTTGGAGATAATATGGATGTATGCAGACAGAGCGAGCCAATGGGTCTGTATGCATATGCGCTTATACTGTGTGTGTGTGTGTGTGTGTGTGTGTGTGTGTGTGTGCGCGTGTGTAAAAAGCCACATCTAGACTGGAAATGGTTCGTCATATCAGTGGCTGTGCAGGACCTTTGGTGAAGAAGAAGGGCAGAGTGAGGCAGGGAAGCAATGCTCGGCTGCTTTCTGATGCCCTTCGCCCTGAATTCTGGCAGCCAATCAGAGGCAAACAGATAAACCTCACACATGCCTCATGTTTGGCGTGTTGGCAGCAGGATGTTCTGAGGCAGATGCTGTATCCCAGTGGGAGGAGTGGACATTGGAATTACCATCTCCTGTCTTTCTCCATCTCCTACAGCAGAATACTCGCTCACACAAGAGTAGCAGCATCTAATTTACATGAATAATGCATCGCTCCCTGTTACCTATCACCACCACTATCACTCCGTCCCTCTAAAAATACACCACAGGCAAAAGGAATCAAGCTCCAACAACAGCAGTGAAGTGAAGTCACCTGTTGTCCAGAGGGACCGGACCGATGGGAGCCAGACTCTGCCTTTGAAACCAATCACTTAATTACATGGTTCTCAATGGCAAAATGGTAGGTACATCACTCAAGGTTACATCTTATTTTACAACTATTAAAAACAACACAACAACAAAAATGGACTGTGCCACTTTCACACATCGGTGTAGTTTAAAGATGAATGGAGTCATCAGGTCACATTGCAAAAGGTAGATTCCTGTTTAAACTGTCAAACCAAGTCTTTTGAAATTAAAAATACATATTCGATACAGTTACAGAGACAGATACACTCACATTAACACATCACGTAAGTAGTTAATATTTAGTCACAGCCTCTCCCCAGATCCCATATGCTATTTTTCATCATGTTAGGTCGACCTGCCCCACATATTAAGGTACCAACAAACTGTTGAAAATAGGCCATATCGTATTTGCATCATCCTAGGAACACAGACAAACCGGTGCGGTCAAAAATATAAACTTCTTGGCGGAAGTCATAATCCAGTTAAGACAAAACAGTGGTGGCCTAGATTTGCTGACGACTTTATGATTTGGATTCCTCAGAGGACAGGTGAAAGGACGTTATGGACGCTTAGTACAGGAAACCACCTACAGAAAAGAAACAAGTAATAGCAACAATAAATGAAAACATGACTCCATTTCCTGACTGACATCCTGGGCTCCTCCTACCCTGCCTGCATGTCGTACTTTCTCCGTGACTCCGATGAAGCATAAATATCAGGCTTTTGCAGAACATGATGACTCATTCCTGGCACGTGTTGAGACCCAAGTTAAATATTTTTGACTTCAGAAAGACTTAAAGATTCCAAAAAAACTGTTTTACACTTCAAACTAAAAAGTTGAGATGCCTATACCTATTGACAGAAAGAAATACATCCTAAATAAATTCTTCTGCGTGAACCGAAGGCTGAACATCTCTTCACTTTTGTTTCAACGTCTCATCATGCAGTCGCCAGTTTTCAGCATTTCAGCAGTGAATGAAGGAATGAAACTTGACTCAATATGATCATTGTCTGCTTAATGGGGAGAAGAAGAAGAAGGAGCTATACTTTATTATGTCCTTAACGCAGGAATTCAAGCACAGCTGAACATGCATGGATTGTGTTTGTACTGTTTGTTTTCCGCTCAAACACACCGGGGGAGTAGACTATGACACTCCAAGCGCACAAAGATGCCTCACTTGAATCTACGTAATCACTGCAGGAGAAAATGAACACCAGGGGAAACTCTGTGAGTGATTGTCATTGGCAGTCGTTAATGGGTCGCCCTCGCAACTCGAGACAATTGTATACAAGGACTTTTTTTATTATATATTATTATTACATGATATGTATATTTATTACATATATTATATATTTATTATGAAACTAGGATGACCAGAGTGGAGTCGGTGCTTTTCCACGACACAGTTGCAGTTGTTTTGTTTTTTTTTGGGGGGGGGGGGGCGGGGGGGGTTAAACTGATCAACTAAACCCATGTGTTGTGGGACCATTCCATTGTGAGTGGACTTTAGACATGAACATGACATGACATGACACTTTCCTTTTACTTCTGACTGAGTTTTCAATAAATGAATAGTAGAATGAATATTGTGAATGAATGAATATAAGTGTTGTCAAACAGTTACATATAAGCATCAATATTTAAGCAGCCATGTAAATAATACAGGCATTGTGATTCCAAGACCGATTCAGTACTTGTTGTTAGTTGTGTTTCGTTCCACATTCAGATCCAACTCACCAGTTTGGGGTGGACTCGGTCCGGATTAGTTAGTGCACACCTGAGTCTGATTAAACACAAATGAGCCACACCAAGCTGGAAAACAAATACAAGTTCACTTCACCCTCCCTTAAGCAGTTCCTTGTGAAAGCATCCTTAGTTGCACACAGGGACCAAACGGCGGTGGGCACACCCAAAAAAACAATTCTATTCTCCAATCGCCGCATCGTATGTTCCCTCTCAACCATTATGATTCTTTAAGTTAAGTCTCTTTCACTGTCCATTCTGAGATCTAACAAAATAGCAGTTTGTGTAACATGTAACCTTCCTGAGCAAATGGTTTCTGGTACAAATTGCATGTTCCTTATTTTTATCCACATTACAGAGACATTTTAATTACAGCTTTGCACACAAACGCAACATTTCCCAGAAGAGACTCAGAAGGTCACATGTCAATTTTAATGTCCTGATTGGTGTGTTTTTTTTGTTTTTTTTTTATTGTCACCAAAATGCAGCCTCCAACCAGTTTAAATCAGTGGGCTAATTTTGGCCGATGTCACTTTTACTGCCCTGTCATTGTGGATCAGCTTGCGGTTATTTCCAACTATGTGACAGTTCATTACTGCCTAATTAGTGTTGTGGATTAATTGGCCATCTTGCTAACTGTAACCTCTAAATATTATGATAAAGCTGTAGAGCAATTAAATGAGGTGGGCTAGAGGCCAGGGGAGCTACAGCAGATAGACGAATACTCTTAGCCCTTAGTGGAGTGAGGACACGGTGCATTATCAGGTCAGTGCTGAGCCTGGAGCTGTTCTTGATGTTTTTTTTGGTTTTTTTGTTTGTTTTTGCATGATGGAACTGCCGCCGCTAGTTTACCGACTAAAATGTTGTATTTTACAGGATTCTCAATCAATAAAAAATAGTAATTGAATAGAGAAAAATTCCTGGTTCATATGTTTTCATATCATTTCTCTAACGTTTCAAATATGTGTAGCACTGCGACACTGATCACTGAACGTCTCTGGCAGGTCCATCTCTGGCTGGACAGCTGGACAATGTCAAGCCGCTGTTTCACACTTACAATCGTGTTGCAGGTGTTTTCTTTGGACGAAATCCCTCAGGTTTGTCTCATTGAAGTCTGGCATGTCAGTTTCCTGCTGAATGGTGATTTTTTTTTTTTTTTTTTTTACAATAATTATAGCAGTAGTTTGGCACCTCAGCCCACTGACTCCAAGCAGCAGAGGACACGTCACTAGTTCTGGGTCCGGTTCATCCGTTTGACCTCCTACAACCTGTGCCCTGAACAACCTCTGCATAGACAACTTGACATCGCCTGAATTTATTCATTTATTTATCATCAAAGGCGTTGACCTTATTCCTCTTGGAGGGAGGACGGAATTGTACTAAAAAAGCCAAGCATTGTTTTCATTGGTGGAGCATCTTTTGCTCATGATAACAGAAGCCTGAATTCATCAGCATATCCCAACAGTGGCAGCCTGTTGGACGTACTCTTTTCGTTTGCACTATAAAAAGCTCTGGATTTATGTTAACAACAGCCTCAAGTGGGGGTGAAGGGGTTGACATTTCAGCAGGCTGGTAGTGATGATCTCATCCGGGGCCAGAGCCACTTTTAGCCCAGAAACACTTGTGACTGCTACAACTGGTGGGTTGGTTGTGCTTCGGTTTCAATCAGTTATTAACACCATCGGTTGTTCTTTCGGTGTGTGTGTGTGTGTGTGTGTGTGTGTGTGTGTGTGTGTGTGTGTCACGAGGGTTCAAGTGAGTATCATGTGTGTTTGGATTACTAAGCAATCTTTTTTTGTATACTACAAATCATATTTATCAAGCTTTGATTACATTTATAGTAGATTAAATATTCATGTCAAGATAACACCAGTTTTCCGACCTCTCTCCACTCTGACCTAGATCTTGATAGAAACATAATAATCTCCCCGTAAGAGGCTACTTTCTGTGTTTTCTTTCCAATTATTCATTTATTTATGCTGAGGGACAGCAGGCAGGAAAACACTGAAACACTCGCTGCATAATCTTCTGCGCAGCGGTTTAAAAAGACCTGCCAGGTGTTTGGATCTCGCTGTCTATCACACTTTCTCTGACGCTCTAAATCATCCACTGGAGGTCAGATTTACGACTCTGATTTGGATAACAAGAGACAGTTGGTCAGTAAATCAGGTCAATGGACATAATCCAATATAATCCACTCTAATCTTACAGAGAACCCAATGGCATAAGATTACCTTTACGATTTATTTTAATTGCAACATTTAAGTCCTGATTTGGCTGCATATTTCCAAAACTAAAACATGTGTCCAAGGACACTTTGCATAACCGGTGTGTGGTTAACCTTCAAACACTGCCCTAAATAGACATACAGCTATCACAAGCCAAAAAACTAATAATAAAAATATGAAAAACTATAGCATAGTTTTAATGGTTCGCTCTTCCTGCGTTTAATACTAGATTTAAGGCGCGTTCAGCTGGGTACAATTCTGTCAAATTAATTCCTCCTTAAGCAAAACAAAACAACAAAATAAAAATAAAATCCCTTAATCCCCACTAAATCTTACCAGATGCACAACAACACAAAAAGATTCCAGCCAGTCTTTGAAAACCACACCTAAGCCTCTCCACCTAACAGAAGCAGAAACGACACATTTGATGATATATAAAGCCACGTAGGCTGACGAAACTGTGTGAAGCTGAGGCACATCAGGGAAAAACATCATATTTCACTGAAAATGTATCGTAAGCTGCTGTTGATTGGCCGACGGATGAGCAATGCACTCTTCAGACACGTAAGAACTGGTGGCTATCACTCATAATAAAGCACATAAACAGTGATGATGCAGCCATGCACGAGTTTTTAACTCTTTTACTGCAGAATTGGACAACTGACCCACACTTTCCACAATCAGCTGTGACTGTGACGTGGATAGAAACAAAAGAAAGTTGTTGTTGTCTAAGTGTTTTACTGTTTTTTTTCTGTGAAGCTGCTTTTCCAGAATGCTCCACAGACAGATCCGTTGTAATCCCATCTGTCTGAGCTGTCTAAACGTGTAAAACGAGAATATTCTACCCCTGCTGAAAAAAACGACGCTTATACAACAATTGCTAGACCACCATGAGTTGCCACTGATTACAATTTACACAACGCCATCGCACATTTTTCACTTGTGTGTGCTCACGTTTCATCTCCAGCCACTTTCAGAAGGGCATCGCTTATGACCACACACTGACTTTCAATTATTTGAATGTTGTTTTGAAATTTGACTCACCCGAAAAGAAGGTGAAGTCATTTCGTCCCTAATATGTTCCATCTTTCACAGAATCAACTTGAGTCTCCGTGCCAAAAGCTAATTTTAATTAGTCCGACTGAGTTCAATGCCTCAGATATTCCATTTATCTCATGGGTTTGAGGGTACCATATGAATAAATCTTAATGTCTCTCACACCACCTCAGTGAGTTCACCCTACCGCTGTCCCCCACGGGTGCTATGGTACGTGTGGTGCAAAATGGAGACCTAATTGGAAATGATTGCTGACAGAAGCCTGAGCTGCAGGGTCCCTTAATGATCCCGGCTGCACATGGATCAGAGGCAGGTCCTCACTACCTGTGAGAGGCATTTAAAGAGATGACAGGGGCAATGCTGTGGGACTAAGAGGTACAACCAAGTTGTGCTGAGTGTGGCACAGGAATTTAAAGAGGAGGAAAAGTGAGGAGGGAATTCAGAATGGAAGGGGGTCTTCTTTGACAGAAAACTGGTGCTAGCTCTGAAAAAAAAAGGGTCTGACTGAGGTGGATTTGAATTTCATGTTGGTGACAACATTCCAGCTGGTCTATTTATGGCAAAATGAATCTGCAACACCACGATAGGACTTCTTGTTCAAGTCCCTGTTATTCTTGGATTGCCATCAAGACACACTCTTGCTCTTTTTTTCAGCCCAACCTGGAAATGAGATGAAAACCACTCACTGTTGATCCGTCAGTGCCCTTGATGCCTGGTGACTATTCAACAAATTATACAAAGAATAAACAATGACATGCAGTCTTTGGCAACTGAAAACATCCAGCAAACGTTGTTTTAATTATTATTTAATCTGATTTTAGTATTTGTTGCTGCTGCCATCGGTCTTCTCTTGGTTCTGCCATGCAGCTTTTGTCGCAGTAATAGTAATAGTCACTTTGTGAAGTTATTCCAATGTTGTGGTGGCACAATGTGTGAGGTGCGAGGTGAAAATCTCGTCGTTTGCACACCAGTATCATCAAAACATAGCAAATTGCGGGGGAAAAAATGTGGAAAGTCATTCTTTTGCTAGGTCAACAACATATTACACAATATTACACACACGACTACTGTAACAACACACAACAAATAAGGCAGTTATGTGTGTACCAGTAATTGCAATGAAGATGCCAAAAAAAACAGTAATAAACATTTATTTTATTTTAAACATTTAACAGTAAAAAAAACAGTTCATACCTGGGTAATGCCATGAGCCACCATCTTCCTCTAGGTATGCTAGAGTTACAGATAAGCAACTTGGAAAACTACCTCGGACAAACTGGCACTCGCTCTAAAAAGTGGCATGTACCAATACAGACAAGGAAAAATAGTAAATAATAAATAGATAATAAAGACTGGTACATACATTTACCAATCAGTGGCTTTAATTTATCTGATATTCCCATTTTCAGCAGCTCAGCTCAGTTTGTTCAAGACCTCATATAGTGTGCTTTATTTCCGACAACACCATAAAAGACCCTTCGGTAAGTCATGTAGGAGTAAGGTAGGTGGTGTATTGGAACCTAAAAGTATGCCAGCTATTTTCATCACGGCCAATGCAGTGAGTCTTTAGTGTGAGTTGGAAAAGCATTATCGTAGAATATGCGTCCCTGTTGACAAACTGTCTTTATGATGGAAATCTTTCATCGAGCACATCAGGAAACACGTGGGTGGAAGCCGTGAACAGTCTCACATCAACAATAGTCACATTATGCAACAGTTAAAATGGAGTGGCTGCCGAGGGTTGTAGGAATATGGTGCTGTCAGGTCTTCTTTCTGTCAAAGAGGTGATGTAATAAACATAGCAATCATAAACCTTTGAATTGATGTTCTTCATATCTGCAACAAAGACACAAAAGACAGTCATCACTTCAACCAAATGACTGAGTTGAGTCGAGAGATCCTAACATATTTGGAGTGTCACTGTGTATACTGACACATATATTTTGAAGAGAAAGTCCAGAGGGACAAATTAGCAAAGGCGGGCTGGTCCAACCAGTGTCATTTCCTCCGAGTCTCAGGTCAGGATGCCTGCAATTCAAATGTTACCCCCTGTCTCCAGGGCCCGTCTGAATTGAATTGACTCAGTCAATACAACCATCCATCATTTGAAGTAAAGTGACAAGATGACACACACACGAAATGATTGAAAGTTCCTCTTGGCTGTTTAGCTGCTGAATGATGATGAGTGACGCCCTCGTGACACATTTCCGTTGTCTTGCAGACAAAGTCTGCAACGTTGTTGAACAGGAATCTGCATAATCAGAAAAGAGTCTGTGTGGGGAAAATGACATTTTAATGTCCATGTGTGATGGTCAAAGCCAGAACAGCGGTGCGATACTGCGATACACTGTAGTTTAGTGATCAGGTAAAAATTAATTCAGTTTTTATTATCTAACTTATTTATTTTGTTTGGTTTTATTTTAGCTATTGTATTCAACTTTATTTCCATCTGGTGTTGTTTTAAATTATACTTGCATTGTTGGCTGTGGGTGGGTTTTTAACCAGATTTCTATATTTTAGCACTTTGTGTTACATTTTAATAGTAATAAAAGTGCTATATAAATAAAGCATGACTGATTGATTGATGGCATTTTTAGGTTTGTTGCTCAGAAATAGAAACAGAAATTTCTGTTTAGGTATGACCTGGGACGTTTGGGGCACCCTGCCCCTTCCACAAAAATGGCCTTTATGTTTGAAATGGGGTGAGAGAGACTCCATTGTCAACATCAGACCATCAGTTCTGGAACAGGCAGTTACAACTCCATCATTTTATGTGGTTTCAAAGGTTCTGTTCTGGGTTGTTGTACAGCCGGCTGAATAGCTGCAATTATGGTTTGTTAGTAATGCTTCTTTTAGTACAATGAATAAGCTGTAAAAGCTGTGCAAACCCCAGAATCACATTTTACAATTGCTGAGTGGGCCCTGGGCACAAAACAGTGTACATGTTCTGTTTTCTTATTGCCAGCATTAGGTTCTGCATTCTTCACAAAGAACAGTAATATCACAGTCCATTAGTCCATTGCAGTGTGTTCCCACTGTACACATTTTCCTATTTTCCATGCCCATGGTCTCTGGTCTGCAATTATTCAAAAATCTGCAATTATTCAAAAATTGCTAGTTTTCACTAGACAATCTTATTGCGGGTGATGTGAAAAAACAAGTAGTATGTAAATTACCCGGGTTGTTTGCATACATCCCAGAAGGACTTGTTTACAAACTCCCCGTGTTTTTGGGTAATGTGCAAAGCTACTACAGAGCTACTACTAACATGACCACCGTTATCAAAGCCAGCTACATACGGTACGGGTAGCAAGCTAAAATACAGACCTAACTAACAATGCATTAGCTAGCACTAACCCTAACCCATACAACCCAGAGGGACAACATACAGACATATATGTATAAATATTTCATGAAAAAATGTGCTTCAGTGTAAATTTAGAGGGGTCATTTCAAGCGACAATCTGGCTGCAGTTTTGTCAGCATTGAAAATCCTGAGGGTGACTATTAACACATTCTAAATATGAAAAACAAAAACACTTTAACAGGAATTACACACACCATTTTACCTCTTTTGGACTTTTGGAAGGCACTGGGGATTGAAAATTACCGTGCTACTGTGTGAATACTGATGAAATGCAATAATAAATTATGGAGATCAAGGTCCTGTGTGGACGTGTTAGACAGAGCTCCTTAAATGCCTGATTTATACTTTATTACACTCTATATACACTTTAGAGCTTGTTTGGCATTAGGTTTCACAACATTGTGTTTTTTTTCTATGGTGGATCAGTTTACAAAATGTTGGATAGAACATCAGTCAAGTCCACATCTGAGAGAGTTGGGAGTTTTTTTTACCGACTTTGTTTACCGATGATAATCATGCTTTAAAACAATCTTGTCAGATTGGAAACTTGAGTGAATCTGATGAGTCTTTACTGACGACCCTGGTTAGAGAACAGTGGAAGGAGATCACCATCCAAATGACCTCAGTCCACCTGGCATGGCAGTCTGAAGTAAAAAAAAAAATAAAATATCCAAGCTCCTACATGTGAGAGATAGTAATTTTTGTTCCAAAGATTTCCCTGCAGCAAATCTGGGACATTTACACCACAGAAATGCCAGTTATTGTTATGAAGGGGAAATGACAGGGGAAAAACAAAACAAACATCCACATAAAACACAATCAAACTTGTAGTTCCTGCTTATTTACCATCCTAAATGATACTGAGTGTATTCCATCATTCATGTGTCAAGCTCACATCTGGTCTAACAAACACCTCTATTACCCATGAGCGATGAGCCTTAATAAAATATTTGTTCTGAAAATGGATATGGAAAATAATATCTCATGGTGTAATATTAATTCATGAATAATTGTAACAGAATTTTTTTTTAAAAAAGATAACTGTCTTATTAATTATTTTACAAAAACAGAGCTTAATCATTTTTGTTAAGTGAAGGTCATTTCTTGTTGGTAAACATATTACATACTGATATTGGCCGCAACAGTGAATCTTTAAAAACATTTGCTTTGATTTATGTCAGTTTACGTGAAAACAGATTGGAAACTCTTTCTGAATTTCAGGCTTAACAAACTCTTTCTGGACCCCTGATCAACCTGATATCCAGAACAACAGTCGTTGTCCTCTTATTATATTAAAACAGTCTTAATGAACTGCACATAACCTGTTCATAACGTTGATGATTGTGTATGCCAGGAAAGGACCATTTGTCAGTGAGATGCAGGAACAGTGAAACCAATTACATATCTAATCTGAAATCACTGCATCGGGTGCTGCTGACAAATCAATAAAAAAGCAATGCAAGTCTGTTCTATACATGGAACACTGACAGCTACACCACAAAGAATAAATGAGATAAGAGCAGAACCATTTTTCATCAGGGTATACGCACAGAGTGAGCAGTTCAGTGTCAAAAATCATGTATCCAAAGTGGCTTTATTGTGAAGGTACATATTGAGCAATCACTGATGAGGCATCTCAAATATCACACGTCAATTCAAAATCAATCTAATAAATTAGTATTTTAAACATTTAAGCAGGCACTTGACAACCTCTAATTGCTCATATCCCACACAAGATTAATGGATCAATCTTTGCTTTAAACGTTTTTGGAAATTTTTTGATGAAACAATGTGAAATCAGCTAAATGAACTAAAATTGCCCTTCTGGAGGAGATTTGTAACTTGCTGCATCGCTTTCGATGAAGGTTATCGTCTCCAAGTATTTGTTTACACGCAGACATGAGGTCGAATTCCTGAGGCCGTTTGTTGTTGGAAGGCGTGTTGACTGATTTATCACAAAGACGTGAACCTCTCAGCGGTTCATCAGCGCTGAAGGGAAGTACTGCAGTCACCTTCAACTCAGATGAAAATGATAAATAACTTTCCTTAATGTGCCTCGTTAACACCGTTCGTTTTTCTTTATCGCTGTAAAATTGGAGTTAGCGCGTCTTTGTGGGTCAGAAAGCAGATCAGACAACAATTTATGCTCTAATTAGTCTTAAGAGGCAGAAAGTAACTGGCTGGTTTTCTCGGCTGGAACTCTTTGTGCTTTCAGTTGGAGTTGTTTATGTCTCTGAATCCATTGTTTTTTCTATCAGTGAAATGAAGTTGAACTTTGCTTTGAACGTACTTTGTCTTCTTACACCACCAGGACTTTTGTATGAAGTCATTTCATAAACATTCAGCATCTTTCTTTTTGATCTGCCGACGCTGAAGATGTCAGTGTTTGTGGTGGATGGATTTTTTTTTTTTTTGCACACAATGATCAACAAACCCAATTATTTCCAGAAAAAAAAAAACAGAATGAGGCTAAATATCACATTATATCAATGGCCGTGTGTCCACATTTGTTTTTTGTCACTGAATCATGTTTCACTTCCCAGTTGGAACATAAGTAGAAAACAGTCAAGGTTTTATTCTTAATTTGTAACACATATAAAGAGAAAAACACACAATCAAATATCCAATGGGGGTGTCAGCAAAACACACAAAACTGTTGGAAATTGGATTCTGATACCACCCCTAACTCAGCCTCTGCCATCTATAAGTGTTTTAATTGTACAAACATGAATAAAATAGAATACATTGAACAGCATAATACCGTCTATACAACCTGTCACCTTACCTCTCAGCTGTCATTATTATTATTCCCCTTCACTTGTGTTTTCTAACCACATTGTCCTATTTTTATGACCAGTGTGTTGTTTCTGTGTTTGCTTTTAGCGGATCAGTGACACACATGAGGGAAACTCGTTACATTTGCCTTCTGGTCATACTGTACTGTACCCAGCTGGTCTTTGCCTCCTGCCACATCTTCTTCGTGGCGTTTCATGAATTAGCCTTAGGAGCAGCAGGTCAACAGCAGGTGATAGCCATGGCCCATTGTGTTTTTGGATTTTCATGATATGTTCAAAGTGTGTATCGGTGTTCGCAAAAGGTTCCGTCAGCAGCATGATCAAAAATGACCTGAAATGGATGCATATGATTGCCTTAAATTAGGAAACTAAACATTTCCTGTTTCGTCCCACGATTTTCAATGATTTATTATACATGTGACCGAGTTTTGGAGGTCTTATATCCACCCGACATCAACGTATCAGGATGGATTCGATTAAAAAGGAGAAATCAAAATAAAATAAATTGTTAAAAAATATATTGTTGAAATAAAAAGAAAATTTTAAAATAAAAAAATGGTTAGAATAAACTCATTTATTCAGGCCAGCGTAATGCACAGAAGGTCATTCTAATCAGGCTTCAGGTTCTTACAGACTTACACAAGGAGAAAAGTGCTGCAATGGTCACGCTAGGGGAAGCAGTGACTGCACCTTCAGTGAATGCAAATGCACAGAAAACTAGATACAAAAAATGCAAACAACATTAAGTAATAAAGGAGATAAAAACAAATAATCCAATGTAGATATTTTAATATGATTCTAAATAACTGGACTGTACTGGAGTGTACACTTTCTCTTGGTTGCACATTGGCTTGTTGAATGCAAGGTGCTGGATAATTTGCTGAGACATGCGGCTTCAAGGTCAATTAATTATGAGCTTTGTGAGAAATTGCTGAGCTGACCTTGAGCTCAGAAATTGTTGTTGGATGGAGCTGAGCCACAGAACCTAACCAGTTGAAACCACGTGATTGTTCCCCAGACATTTGTTTTGTTTTCACACTTTTTTTTTTTTTTTTTGCTGAACAATCAGTGGTAATGTCACTGGGGCAATGTAGCTGTGCAGGTTTCACCTCTTTATCAGCCTACATCACACACTTGTTCTCCTTGAGACTACTGAATGATGGATGACAAATTAACGTCCGACAGCAAGAGAGGTTGAATTTAAACAAAAAACAAAATACAAAAAACAGGAGTGCAGGGTCGCAACAAACCAACAAAAAATAGTCCTGGAAACATATTGAAAGTTCAAAAATGATGCTCTGATAATGAACACAAATTAGATTTCCAAACTAAAACTTCAGGTGTAAACTGAATTTTGAGTGCAGCTTGCCAGCAAGAGGTATTGTGTATCTTGTACACATACTGTGATTTTTTTTTTCTGTTTTACTTCAATGGTAAAACATAAAACCAACCACTGTCCCTGGGTGGACTCAAACACCCGACCTTTATGTTAACACTAACCACTGGTCCACAGAGACACTCCACTGCTGCTATTGTGGAATTCTAGAAACAGATGATGAAAACGAGCAAGAATCTTTCAACAGACTCCTGGATCCAGATGGTTCCAGAACACTATCAACATTTAATCATCTGGTCCTGGTCCATTAGCAGCAGTTACTGAACATTTCATTAAAACACATTCATCACTTTCTGAGTTCTATTGCAAACAGGCGCCTGCAAAAAAAACACAACCTACTTGGGCGAGGTAACAAGATGTGAGAATATGACGTGCTGACCGACCGTGTCTATGCAGAAAGAATGATTGTCCAGTGAACAGCCATTCATCAGAAATGAGTCTTTACAAAACAGCATGAGGATCACACAACATGGTAGCACAATCTGTGTTGTGACGTGTCCTCTGTTGGCGTGAGTGCCATCAGAGGACACGTCATTGGCATGACCACCTCTTTTTCCTCATCTTGACAGGATTATCTTGGGAAATCAGGAATGCTAACCAACAGTGATACAAACAGATTTACAAGGCACAAAACTGATAAAGGCTGCGAAAGCTAACTCAAGAAATATGTTCAAAGCGCTTTCAGAAAACACAAAACCGAGCTTCCACTGCTTCGGGTGCAAGGTGACATCCAACAGTATGACTGATTGAGAATCAGACCCTGGAGGGAGGAGGAACAGTAGCTCACATGACATGTTTACTCTGCTCCACTTCTCTGCACGTGACTGTAATTGCGGAGCATATTTATTTGCATCCCCTCTCTGTGTGATGTGCAGTTGTCCTGTCTCCCTCTTCAGGGGTCTGGGCTTTTGGCCTGCAGAGGCCCGAAACTGACGACACTGAGGAGACCTTGAGAAAATTCACAGTGACAGTGCATCAGAACTTGCCTCCTCTCTGACATCCCCTCTCATTACCATCTCATTACACTTTCTCGATGGGCTCACAAGTATACACACACACACACATATGCACAGAAAGAAAATACTCATGCACATAAACAGACTTAGTGAGCGGCCCTTTATGGAGATTGACTATGTAGGGCAGCCTCCCGCTCTGTGTACAGCAGTGACATTGACACATGGTAAACAGAGGAGATTAATTTTCGCACACGGTTGGTTCACATTTTATTTCAGGCCCGGGGAGTTTCACGGTGCAGAGCAGCTCAGTTCACACTCACGATGTACAGTAGGCGGAGGTGTGAGGCTGGTGAGATATAGCCTGTTGGAGGAGTGTTTGCCGTCCTTTTAAGATTCTAACTGACGCACACTCATTGTACTGATAAATACTAAACGTAAAAAAATCCCATGTTGAGCTATGGGTCTGCTGCGGGCTCTGTCAGGGTCCACGGGCCGCAGGTTGACAAACCATCTACGTTGTGGCGACGGGCGTGTCATCAGCGTATATTTCTGCATTTATTTGGAGGCGGAGGAGTCAGAAACCGAGGAGTCGGTTTCCACGTACAGCTTTCAGCCTTACATGGTTCGACTCGGACTGCTGCGTGATTAGTTATGCGCCAAACGTTGTGGATTGGAATCATAATGACAATAAAAGTCGGATTACTGGGTTGTCTCTGTCTCTCTCCACAATAATTCAGTGATTTTTTTTTTTTTTTTTTTAATGCTGTACTGTGTGGGAGCCAGGTAGTCGTATTTGAGAGAAGCTCGACGCGTCTGTGTGTTGACATGTTTCCCAGTGAAACAGCATGAGAGAGCGGAGAGCGCCGTGAAAATTGTGATTCCAATTAAATGAAAAAGTTTGATAGGAATGGATGTCGGATGTGGTCGTTGATCATACGGGTGTCAAGGAAACAAATCTCTCTGGCCTGTTGGATCTGAGGCGGGAATTAATAGATTACACCTCATGTTCAATCACCTGGAAATGAAAAAGGAGTGTTTTTGTTTTTTGTTCTTTTTTCTAAATGTTTTTGCTCATGGATGCCACCGGCTTTTTCCATGCAAATGAGTCCAATCAGCAAGAGAGCAAATGAGGTTTTACCTGATTGGCGCAGTTAGCCAGTCACCTAAAGTCACATTTAATTACATACCTTATTGCATGCTCCTCAGTGAGTGAGTGAAAATATGAAAGCATTCACAGAAAATAACATTTTTTAAATATGTTTTCCAACAGTAAACAGAATATTTATAACAATAAATGTTAACCAGTTATTTCAGCTCTACATTCCACAGCACACAATACAAATAAATAAGGAGCACGTCATTCTCGACAGGGCCTGTGACATTCACTTTTTAATATTGCAGGGTTCTTAATCACCAGTTCTCCCTGAAGTCGTTCCCTTTATATTCCATGGAAACACACAAATAACACAAAAAATCCAATTAGTGGATCTGCTAGTTGTTGCAGTCGTACTCATAAATTTGTTTTCTTTTTCCTTTTTTTCCCCCATCAGTTCCATCAGCAGTGTAGCATTGTTCACCGCTTTCCTCAGGGATCCTCCTGCTCTGTTTCATCAATATCCTCCCCATGCAGGCCAACTCACAAAACAACACTAACAAATTAGATTCTTACAGAGCACAGCATAAATCATTAATGACTTTGTACTCAATAATGTGCAAAGTCATTAATGTGGCCACACTCCACCTTTCATTGCACAGTGGCACTCTTGTGGCCATATGATAGCTAGCTAGCTAGCTACATAGATCGATAGATACTTTATTTCATCTCCTGAGAGAAATTCTTAATTCATATTGCACCTAACAACATACAGGTGCAGCAAATCTCAGGAACGCATTATTTAAGGGTCTATTATTTCCTCTATTTAATTATTAATTGGCAGAGAAAGCGGAAACACAGTTCAGTTGTTCATTAGTTTCCACTGAGATCATCATGTATCACCGGCTAGCAATTATTCACTTGCTTTCACCCTCGAGGACACCAGACAGTAAACACACCAACCGAGTTTGTGCATCTTATAATATTAAAATGTGTCCAGAAACGTGATAATAATAATCTATGGAAACACAGGGAACGCTGTCTGAGATATCCCTTGGAGAGACAAAAAGCATAAGATAACAAAATAAGAGTGAGAATACATAACCGGAGCTGAATCACAATTGATGGCTCAAGAACTTTTTTGTGTACTGGATGGCCACTCGAGGTTTATGTGGAACACTATAAATGTTGCATGACAGAAGCAAATGTTCACAATTTTGGAAAAGAGCAGGAGAAAACACATTTAAAAAAAAAAAAAAAGAAGAAGAAGAAGAAGAAGAGCATCCAAAGAGTAGCATCGCTCTCGGTCTGGATGGCTGTTTGGAAAGGAGAATTTAGTCAACAGACACACAAAATGTGTTTTTTTAAAACTATCATTTTAGCTGAGTCACTGTTTAGTGGAACTAAGAAGTTAGAAAGCTGGGCTGTCTCAGGGGTATTATTGGTGGTGTTGATGTGTTTGTATTAGTAGTAGGTTTTCATATTAGTCTGTAAAATATTGCCACCTTCAAGAAAAAGAGAAAAACATGTCTGAGCAATGGAAATGAAATAAAATGTCTTTGAAGTCATACTCAAAGCCGTAGGAAAACATATCAAAGCAAAGATTAACATATTACATTGTCATTTCTGCATGTGATAAACATTTATTTACCTCTGGGGAAAAACTGCATGTTGTTGGAAAAAGTGCTGGAAACTGTCACGACTCGATATCAAAAAAACAAAACGCTCTCTGAAAATCTAAAAGACACTGTTTGTAAATGTACTTCCAGCTGAAGTTGGGACTTTTTCTAGAAACAGTTGGAACAGTTGTGGTACAGGACAAACACCATAATGACACGACTGCCCAAGCTCTTCACAACCTTCAGATTAAAAGACAGACAGACGTCACAGCTTTGATTGGTGCGTTGGTACACGGAGCAGGTGAGCATTGCTCTCCCGAGACCAAATTTCATCCCATTCCACCGAGACGCTCGTCTTTCATGACGACAGGCACATGGAGCCAGGTGAGGGCGTGTCTGTGTCGCCTTTGGACTGGCTCCTTGGAAAAAGAAACGTTCAAAGTGTTGCAGCTCGCTCACACCAGTGTGGAGTTGTGCTTAAAAAGTGAAACAATCAAAATGTTGATATCGTAAATGCACAAACAACTTCCCAGAGTTGATATTTTTTGCCATGTACTCACATTTAACTATGCTGCAGTATAAGACAACTGCAGTAAAACTCCCTTCCTTGGGTTTGTAATGTAATATTGTATTTATTAAATGTGATTTAGAGTGTGCTAATTTATTTTAATGACCATTTGAGGCCGTGTGGGCGGTGATGTAAAGGGGTACTGGGTTGTACAAACTTTGGACAAACTTCAATTTAAATTAAAGCTGACCATTATAATCCTTGTGAAGGCGGGGGGGGGGGGGGGGGGGGGGGGATTGACTGCATGGTGCTGGATTTTACTGCATTAGTTTTTATGTTGATGATCAGCTATGATTAGGGCATCAGGCATTGTAGACTTTTATTAAGGAACGACGTCCTCTTTCATTTACTGCTTGATATTGAAGGTTATTACTCAGATGGTAAAACACAGTCTGAAGCAGCATCGGCACATGAAAAATTCATTCAACTAGCATTTTGTTAGTCCTTGTTGGTCCCACAGGAAGGAGGTGCTCTGTGATCCAGCTCTGCTCTGGGCCCGGTGTATGTTTGTATGTTGTACGTGTACCGCAAGACTATGAGAGTCACGAGATGGCGGTTAATCTGCATGTATAAACAGAATAACAAACCTTCTTCAATGCTCTTGTGTTGCATGAGTCAGTCTGCATGCAGTGTTTTATTTTGAAAATCCAACAGTCTGCATGTTGCACCTTATTTTGAAAATCGACTGGATGAGTAGCCACAAGGCCCACTTCTGCTGACCCTCCTGAAACGTTCCACAACCTGGGCGGCGCTACAGATTAACTAGAAGTAGAATTATATTTATCCTCATTCTCATCTGAAATCACAACACGCCTCAATTAACCCTAGAATCTGTGCAGCAGGGACCCATTCGTCCCAGACGTCAAACTGCTTCGTTAAGTTGTGTTTACAGTAGATAATAGCCAAGAGTATTTCACACAGACACAATGAAGCAAACATTACTCGAAAAGTAATCCTGTT